>NC_063044.1:42019242-42096742 GCF_018812025.1 Megalobrama amblycephala
GCATTAGTGAGGAGTGCACGCTTACCACTCAGTCCATTTGAGCATGCATCTTTCCCTCTGCTTCATTTGCACACTAGGTATGACAGAGTGTTAGATTACGAACATTTACACTTCCTCTGATGAACAACGGCTGTCTGCAATCAAACTCACCCACCCCCTGAGCAAGAGACACCAGCACTTATTTAGTATGACACCACACATATCTCCCAGCTCTCTTTGTGGGCTCGACCAGACTGCCTGCAACCTCCTTACAATGAATCATAATTAATTTCACACATGCTAAACAACTAATGAGCTCTAGTGCCTGAAGCCTGGTATTTCTAATTCCCAGAGGCTCAGATTACATACTGTGCTGAACCTTTGATGCCAGTGGTATGATCACAAAACTGACTGTTATATAATGCATTAAAGAGAATTTTATAAAAAAAAAAAAAAAAATTCTATAAAATTGATGCCTTTGCAATTTTGAAATGGTCCCGGTTTTGTAAAAATATTAAGTGTTAAGAAACTGAATTGTGCCATCTCAAACAACTACAATGCAAAACAACAATATACAGTATTACAATATATATTTTCAGTCCAAAAGTCTGAAAACATGCCCATTCATTCATTTATTCCTGGAAACAAGTTTCATAATTTTGAAAAATGAAAAACAAAACAAAAATTAAGTTCTTTCTTCTCAAAGACTCTTGAAAATAAAAATATATCACAGTTTTCACAAAAATGTTAAGCAGAACGATGTTTTCAATGTTGATAATAATAATAATAAATATAGCTGCAAGCAGCGATACGGGGCCAAGCCCCTGAAGGGGCTGTAGCATAATTTGGAGCAAGAAGAGCAAAAATAGCAGAAATTGAATGTACATGAAAAACAGCTGCTTCAGAAGTATATGAAGTATGAAATCAGAATGAACACAGAATGAACAAAATATGTCTAATCCAAGAGGAAAAGGATTAGTTAAATGCTAACTTGGATAATAAAAGAATTGAAATAACTCAACATTACAAACAATTTTACAAAGTTGTCCCACACAAGACTCAAACCCACAATCTCTGCGTCAGCTGCCTGTCACTCATCTTGTTGCACCACTGGGAAAATGTATAGCGAAACTCTAGTTCAAGTGAGAATCAACTCAAAATGAAGAATTTTTATAGAAATGCACTGCATGTTATATTTTTAATAAGTTTAGATTAGATCATTTTCAGACAGACTCAATGTCTGGAACAGAAGCAACTACAGCTATCCAATTAGCATGCTAAGCTAACTAACATAAGACAACAAACAGGCAGGGTCAACTTTGGAGAGATATTTCTCAGGAATGGTAGGGAATATCAAAAATCTGTTTAGTCACTTCTGTGCAGATCGGTCCAAATATCATCTGAGCCAATTTTGGATAAAATTGGGCAACATTTGTAGAAGGAGTAGTGGGGAAAAAAAAACTGTCTTTCATTTGCTTCAATACTGCCGATAGTCACATTTAAGGAAAATGACAAATGACACTGTTGAAATCAGCATAAGCCAGGGAACGATATGCATTTTTGCAAAAAATCCTTATATCTCTGGAACTCTAGGTGGAGCTCTGTTCAAACTTCTCATGTACTTTCATGACATGCCCATGATGATACCAAACTTTATGCTGATATGTCAAATAGTTTAAAAGATATTGCAATTTATGACAAAATTCAAAATGGTGGCCCGATGGTTCATCTGATCCTGTAAATCGGCATCCTCGGATTCGGCATGACACAAGGAATCCATAGACAAACTGTTCAAAAGTTATGAGCAAAATTATCAATTTTTCAGATCTCATGACCTGTAGGTGGCGCTGTTCCCAAATTTGGAATGGACTCTCAGATCATGGTTCTGCTGTAGCATACCAATTTTTGTTTCGATTGCTCAAATTTTGGCCAAGATATAGCCTCTGAACCAATTTTGGGTCGACCTTGTTAAAGGATTAGTTAATTTAAGAATGAAAATTTCCTGATAATTTACTCAGCCAAATGTCATCCAAGATGTTCATGTCTTTCTTTCTTCAGTCGAAAAGAAATTAAGGTTTTTGATGAAAACATTCCAGGATTATTCTCCTTATAGTGGACTTCAATGGAGCCCAAACGGTTGAAGGTCAAAATTACAGTTTCAGTGCAGCTTCAAAGGGCTTTAAACGATACCAGACGAGGAATAAGGGTCTTATCTAGCGAAACGATCGGTCATTTAAAAAAAATATATATATACAAATGTATATGCTTTATAAACACAAATGTTCGCCTTGCATGTGTTTCCGCTTTCCGTATTCTTCAAAAAGCTTACGCTGTATGTCCTACGCCTTCCCTACTCGGTGCTTGCGGAAGCAAATCACGCTACATTAGTGCTGTTCTTGACAATATATCTTTGTAAAAGTGTGTATTTAGCACTACTAGCATGAAGAACAAATATAGACACAGACTGCATAGAGATTTAAGATTAAAACTCTCTTAGATACAAAAACATACCCTTCTGTGAGTTATTGTTTTTAATGTTGATCATATTATACCAGCAAGAATGCAATATGTTTCCCGAATATCCACACGATTTCAAATGTGACATTGATTTTATACAACAGTTCAAAAAACAAAAGGGTAATATTAAGTGATGTACATTTTAAACAGTAGGCTATTGTCAGTATTTTTGCTTTATTTTGCAACAAAAGCCACAGCAGAACGGCAGCACACAAGCTGTTTCGTGAACGAATCTGCGGCTTTGAACGAATCGTCAATGATTCAATGACTCATTCATAAATACAGCCACTTGCTTTGATACTGAAAGAATGAATGACTCGATGATTCACTCATAAAAACAGTGACTTACCGCCACATACTGGCAGTTTTAATGTAATATTTAAAAGTATCACTTCGTTTTTATCATCATTGTATTTATTGAAATTTTTTAAGCATTATTTATTTTATAAAGGTATTTATAAAGGTAAAAAAATGCACTGGAAAAATCGATTTAAGAGGGCAAATATTGTCCCTTAATGGAAAAGGTGTAACTGCAGTCTAAGAGGAAAGGCGACGCAGAAGGATGTTAAATCTCTCAGGGGGTATGACACTCTAAAAAGTTTGAGAACCACTGAAAAGGGATATGTACAATTGCACAAGTGCTACTGCTAAGAGTGCAATGTCAATACAGTATGTTACCTTGATTCTAATTTTTCATAAGCATGAATGAATTGGTCTAAAGAGAAAAAATTATAATGACTATTTTGTCTAAAGACTACATATAAAATAGCTATCAAAATTAATGTTGGTAACTGTAGTTTGACTAAAAGTAATGACTAAAACTTGACAAAAATGCGATAACTAAAATATGAAAGACAAAAATGACTAAAATGTGACTAAGACTAAAGAATAGCATTTTCGTCTGAAGGTAAAGACTAAGACTAAATAAAAGATTGCCAAAATTAACACTGGTTCGAGATATCATAACTTTTGAAAAAATATCAATAAAAAAATAATCTGTTCAGTCATTTCTGTGCAGCTCAGTTTAGAGATCATCTGGTCAAATTTTGGACAAAATTGGACAAATTTTGAAGGAGGAGCAAATTGTCATGGGTGTTTTGGTTTTGTGTTCATGTTTTGGGTTCCATGTCTTTTATTTTGTACTTTGTTTCATAATGCTTGTTTTTGTCATGCTTCCCTTGCTCCTCATGGTCTCCCTTAGTCCATGTGTCATGTTCTCATTGGTTCTCTTGTTCCTTGTGTCACTTTCCCATTGGTTGTCCTAGTCATGTGTTCTATCAGTTCTTGTATTTATAGCCATTGTCTTCCCCATGTTCCTTTGTCATGTATTGTAAATGTAACTTGCTGTCAGTGAGTGTTTTTGTCAAGTCAAGTCAAGTCAAGTCAAGTCTGGTCAAGTCAAGTCTGTTCATGTTCAAGTCAAGTCAAGTCTTTGTTTTTGTTCATGTTCATGTTTGTATTTTGTATTTTGGGTTATCATTAAACTGCACTTGGGTTCCAACTACACTCGCCTCCAGTGGACTCATCTGTTACACAAATATTAGAATGTAATATATAATATCAGCATATTAGAATGATTTTAAAATTTTAAATTGTACTAATAATTCACAATATTACAGTTTTTACAGTATTTTTGATCAAATAAATGCAGCATAAGAGACTTCTATTAAAAAAGTGTATTTATTTACTTATTTATTGTATATTATTTATTTATTGTGTATTTATTTATTTTATATATTTAAAAATATATATTTATATGATTTTACATATACTTTTATATGTAAATATGCATATTTTTTTAATAAATAATATTAAATATATATTTTATATGAATTTATTTTAATTTAAATATATATTTTTTATTCTATATGGTAAAGGCAAGTTTGTCATTTTCGGATAAATACAAACTATTTATTGTTAACGTTATTAGCCTACTTATACACATATGTTCATAAGAGACACAAAACACATCGCTTTTGTACAATAGCCCAGGCTTAAAAGAGGCCAAAAATGAATCATTTCATACATTCAGATTTGCATAACTTGTGATGGAGGGAATATAACTATGAGCTCTACTGGATTGTGACAGACAGCACTAGATGTGTGCCTGATGAAAACAGATGTGAAACTTTGCACCATTCAGATGGAAAATGCTTATTTTTAACTACAGGTGACACAGCTTAGCTGTCTATGTACCATAACACAGAGGAGACACCTAATCTTTTCGCTTCTGTTAAGGGTCTTTATCTCACATTCAGTGATACAGCCACAGGGTATACACTCGCGATGAGCAGCCTGAAAAAGAACAGGAGAGGAAACGGCAGCTGATGTGTTACATAATACGAATACTGCCATGTTCAAGACGTGCAGCGTTTAGTGTTACCGTCTGCACAGGCTGCTCGACAGCGTACGGCTTGGCAAATCTCCTCACCTTCTGCTTATATTGACAGGCTTATTTTTAAACTAAAGTTTGAGGACATCTGTGGTAAAAGCACTGTTCTTATCAGCACTACCTCAAGTAGCCTAGCTGTTCAATACATCTGATTTGCGTTCGGTAGGCTTCATGAGATGAACACGGTAAACTTGAACGCAAGGTTACGAAGGCCCTAGCGAACAACAGCGTTCTCTCAGGCATCTCCGTCGTCCTTCCCAAGAAAGTCGACGTGAACTTGTGCGAGAGTCCAGAGGACAAGATGATTAAATTTCTCCCTTCAGCCACACAGACTCGAAATACAAGAGGGAATATACAGCAAGGTCACCACAGTCTACACAGCTCAGCCCAACGACATGTTTGTTTGTTTGTTTGTTTGTTTGTTTGAGTTTGTTTGTCAAAGTCGTCTCCCTCCCACGATATTCACGAGCGAAAAGTAGAAGAAAGGAGACGAGACGGAGACGGGTAAAGGGAAATATCAGCACGTCTGGGCGTAATCAGTTACTATGACACTTCAGAGGATCAAAAGCAATGAGCTGCTGACTGTTTAATAAACTGGGAGCTTACGCTGCAGTATGCGCTTAACTATGATTCATTACTGTCACTAGATCCTGTATGAAAATAAAAGAGGTGCCTGAGGAGTCTGCTCAATTCCAGCCGCGCTAAATTGCCGTAAATTGCCTCGGCATTGCACGTCAAGACTTTGTATGGAGTTCACTTTCACACTTTTTTAAAGATCCAATTAAAAATACATGAAAAGAAGAACTTTAGAAATCCTCACAAGTAGCTAAAGGGGTTTAAAGTTTAGCCTATGTATTGGAAGTATAGGCTGATATTTTATTCATTAGAAGCTTTCGTGTAATTACAAAGGTGGAATTTTAATGCTAAATAATCCAGATGATAATTCAAATACAGATGTCAGTCATGTTACAAGCCGCTATGCAAATTAAATGTTCATGCTCAGTTTGCAATTAGTATTCAGAATCATAATTACTGTATATGGAAGTTCATTGTACATCTAATGGTGAAAAATACTGATGAGGGGAAACGGTTCCCTTGAGACTGAGAAACGTGTTTGGTTGTGTGCGCTATATTATGCATATTAAATCAAAGTTGACCATTTTTATTTTTTTATGGAATATTGCAGTTTTTGTTATGATTTAACTGTGCACATCATTATTTTTTCATGTGTCCTAGTAATGTTTAATCAAAATAACTCCCTCTTGCATCTCTTCTCTTCTCTGACGACATGTTTACTGGCGCAAGGGCGGGACAACCTGTCACTCACATGAGATCACATGCAGCAAAAGGAAACCACAACCATCCAATCAATTCCTCATGGACAAATTCAAGTCCCACGCTACATTTTTTTCTTGTTCAAGAAGCCATTTTGCTCATATATGCATCACAATAGGGAATACAAGACTAACAACTCAATTTCCGACTTTAAATGTGTGATGTTTATGCATCATATGGAGTCAAATTAATGCCTTAAAGTTTTGCACAAAAATAAAGTTTTGCAAAACACAAAAAAGAATTGAGCAATAAAAAAATGTTTTGCAAACAAAAATAAAGAATTGCAAAGGAAAAATAAAGTATTGAGCGGAAAAAAATAAGTTTTGCAAACAAAAATAATAAATTGCAAAATAAAATAAAGTAGTGCAAAAATAAAAATATAATCAATTACAAAAATCAATGACAGCTGTAATCCTATTTTATCTTTGCCACATATTTTCCATGCTCAAACCTACTAAATCATTTGCAACGCTCATTTTATTCTGCGTTTCAGTCAAGCGTGCGCTCACGATACCGGTTTTCTTTTGCGCTGCACTTTTCTGTGCGGATCTCTTTATGGCACTGGTTTGACGTGGGGGTGGAGTCAAGAAACGGGGGCACACCCCCGCGAAATGCATTGGAGGGGAACGTAATCGGCGACAGGTGAAATAATTCTTTGACATGGTTAAAAATAATGAATGGTTTGTTTTTGTTGGTTTGTTTAGCATATGTTGTCGCGATTACGACCCCCTCCAATGCATTTCTTATAGTAATATGACCCGTTTCGCTCTGTCTCACTGCCTGTATCCACATTTGTGTCCTTAAACATTCGTTTTTGGGGGTCGACAGCTTATAAAAACTTATTTCTGGGTTTTTAGCTTGTTAGCTGTACACCTTGACACACAGCACCTTTTAGGCATTGTTCTGTTTTTTGTAATGAGTCAGAAAAGACAAGAAGGCAGCCTGGAGACAGTTGGATTGTTCAATAAATGCACTCTGCCTGCGTCTCAATGTGCATACTATCCATCCTAAATAGTATGTGACACTAGTAATATTCAATACTATTTAGGGTGGATAGGGTGGATAGTATGCACATTGGGATGCAGGGTCTGTCTCTATGCTTGATCTGTTCTGTTGCGATCTGCGTCTCCTGCCGATGACGTGTTTCGCGGGGGCGTGCCCCCGTTTCTTGACTCCACCCCCACGTCAAACCAGTGCCATAAAGAGATCCGCACAGAAAAGTGCAGCGCAAAAGAAAACCGGTATCGTGAGCGCACGCTTGACTGAAACGCAGAATAAAATGAGCGTTGCAAATGATTTAGTAGGTTTGAGCATGGAAAATATGTGGCAAAGATAAAATAGGATTACAGCTGTCATTGATTTTTGTAATTGATTATATTTTTATTTTTGCACTACGTTATTTTATTTTGCAATTTATTATTTTTGTTTGCAAAACTTACTTTTTTCTGCTCAATACTTTATTTTTCCTTTGCAATTCTTTATTTTTGTTTGCAAAACATTTTTTTATTGCTCAATTCTTTTTTATGTTTTGCAAAACTTTATTTTTGTGCAAAACTTTAAGGCATTAATTTGACTCCATAGCATCATACTGTTTGCCACTAATACTGCAAAAGCAGAGAAACAAGAAGAGAAAGTTTACCTTCAGAAGAAACATTGTGTGTATTTGCTAGAGACTTTAGTGTGCCTTTGCCCTACCTGGGTCATGAGAGAAAGGGATTCAGGGAGAAAGAAATCTGAGGTAAATGCCCTAAAACAGTTCCCATACAATAAAGACTTCACATTCATATAGGCTAGTATAACATGATCTATAATTCATTGTGCTGCATTCGTTATCATTCCCATGACTCTTCGCTTGAGAAGCTGGACAGTACATGGAAAGGCTGCTGTCATGAGTAGTTATGAAAAAAATGATATATTTAAAATGTCTATTAGCCTGGAAAGCCTGTTGAAGTTGCACTTTTGATGTATATTTTAAATGCATAAACTTAAAATTATTCATGGTGCAAAACAGCTTGAGGCGCATCAAGACTGACAATCACATATGGAGACACCAAACTTCTGAAGATGAGATCGGCAACAAAAAAGTGAATTCAGCAAAATGAATACGGATCTGAGAATTTAAAGGCACACCACAGTAACTTAAAAAAAAAAAAAATGCATGCATTTTGCAGAACAACATTGTTTTGGTTGTGCTTCGGCTGTGCGATACTGTGAATGAATATGGTTCTTTAATATGGTGTGAATGACACTGTGTGCACCTTCTATATATTAGTATTGTCATTCTCAGCTTGTGGAAAAGCTGCTTGTGATGAACTTTGATTAATCATGTGACTCTCATCACCACTGTGTTTGGTGATTGTCAGTGTATTATAAAGGTGCAAAACAGATATTAGTACTTCATTAATTAATATCAGTTAATGAAATATGTTATTTTACCGTAAATTTAACAGATTTTTTTTTTTACGTTGCTACCGTATTTTTTACGGTAAAATTCTGGCAACCACAGCTGCCTTTTTTTACCGTAAATTTTACTGGGATTTTTTTTTTACAGTGTGGTACTTCCTTGAAAATAAATTCCAGCACAGCTACAACAACCATAATGAAATGACCCTTCACAATAGATAAAGATAATGCTTTACAATGAACTCTGTTAGAGAGCTACATAATGGCAATTAATCCATTCAATAAAATACCTTACTCACCTGTTGAGTAATAAAAAGCCACTTCCGCATCGATTTTACCACATTTCCAATCCCTCAGTTCTCGCCCTCTCCAAAAAGCCAAGCTGATGTTGATTCTTGTTTTATTACGAGCTGTACCGCATTTTCTTTTTGCAAGCACACTGTCCTCTGTTCTGCATTTTTTTTGAATGGGTGATTTCTCAGAGGTTGGAGATTTAGCTGTTCCATGTCAACCATTCTTGCTCATTGTAATTAACCTATGCAACTTCATGTGGAAGTTCACTTAGGTCTATTTTTATTACCGAGTATTTTTTTTACGAGTCTATAAAAAAAAATCATCTGATTACTCGATTAATCATCAAAATAATCAACCAATTACCAAAATAAAGGCTAGTGACAGCCCTAATTAAATCTTAGGTACTTCTGTTTAATATTTTATGTCTAAAGCCCGGAACACATCAAACCGTGCAGTTCTCAGTGTGTTCCGCACCGTCGGCTGCAGTTGGTCCTCGTCTGCTTTTTTTTCTGGCCGATTCAACATGTCAGTCAGGCCATCTGATCATTCTGATTGGCTGTTCAGCTACTGCCACCTGCTGGTACGGAAAGGCATTTCTTTTTAAGCAGGCGCAGAAGGGACGTGCTACTTGGCCGTCGGCTGTCGAGCGTCGGTTTGGTGTGTCAGGGCAACTTTGGACACAGATGCTGCCGACGTGAGCCAACCCCACAGTCTGCTTTCGTCGCCAGTAGTTCATTGGTGTCAGCTTGGTGTGTTCCAGGCTTAAGGGATTCAGCTTAAAAAAAGGTTTGGGAACCCTTAATCCTTAAAAATTGGCCCCATGAACTACCACTATAAGTGGCCACCTCCATTTTATATTTTTTAATTAGCCAACTTTGCCTGAAATATTCCTTTTAAAAAGTGCCACACCACATTTTCCCCTATTGAATATAACATTTTGGATGTAAAACGGTTTGTGAAAGCAGTTTCATGCTAACTAATGATCTGGAGTGGTAATCAGATGGTTGTGGGTTCAAACAAAAAGGGGCGATCCATGAAGCAAAGTGTTTTGAACAAGGAACTGAACTCCAGGCTTGTCCAGAGGGACTGTCCCTGTAATAACTGTACTGTAAGTCAAAGTGTCAGCTAAACAGCAAATGAATAACTAGCACTGTGACTGGAATGATGTTAGTCATGTTAAGGCTTTGTTAGGATCACAGTTTTAGTGCCAGGTATGGATCTCTGTGAATTCCAGAGTTACTGAGGGAATTTCACCTTCATTGTGTTTGTGAGTTCGGCACTCAACCCCAGATTGCTCCAGGGGGACCGTTCCTGCAATTAGTGCACTGCAATCTACTTTGGATGAAAGCATCTGTTACATGACAAGTAATGAAATGAGATACAAATGCCCTGTTCAAACAGGAGAAATATGGCATAACAACATGTTCAACATGCTCAGGTGTAGCAGAGATACTTGTGGCATCTGTTGTTATGGGATGTGGCATTGAAGTTTCTTTGAGTTGTACAGTCTGATTAAAGTGTTCAGCCAGCATTATACCATATAAGTGCTACCTGAATTAAAAGTGAGTTTGATTTACTGAGGTGAAGTCAGCAATAATTAAGATAAACATAAACCCAAGTGTCTATTGTCAATTTACAATTATGTTTTGACCTGTTGCAATGTTGTTAGTTCTGTACTGTCTTGATAGCGATCCAACATAATCAAATCAACTGTCTGTGTGTAACTTGAGAAACCAACCAATCAGATTTAAAGCTGTAGGGACAGTAATTACAGTAGATGTTGTAATCATTGAATTTGTACAGATTTGCTTGAATGCAGACTGTCTGAGCATTAAATGGCCCTTGAAGAAAGAACTATGGTTGGTTGCTTTTCATGTTGATCAGACGACCCCATGCTGTGTAGGGTTTTTTTCCTCAAAATAAAGGCAATGTCTACACTAAACCTTATGATGAAAGTCGAAAGTATGCATACGTGAGACTATCGGAACTATAAAACCATTCACAAAATTACTTAATCCTTTATATCTCATGAAATCTTCAGACATGTTGTTGAATAATTACGCAAGTATACTTTCCTTGAACCTGAAGGAATAATCCAGGGTAGGTACTTAAGCTCTATTGATTTTTTGCACACTGTCAGTTTTCAAAGAAAATAACCTAAAATGTATATGCAAATATTTGCATAGCAGCATTCTGTCTCATGGGTTGGCTGTATTGATAATCCAAAGAAGATGCGCGATGCAGGACAAACGAATATACAAAACTTTAAAGGGTTAGTTCACCCAAAAATGAAAATAATGTAATTTATTACTCACCCTCATGTCATTCCAAACCCATAAGACCTTTGTTCATCTTCGGAACACAAATTAAGATATTTTTGATGAAATCCGATGGCTCAGTGAGGCCTCTATTGCCAGCAATGTCACCGAACTTCTCAAGATCAATAAAGGTACTCAAAACATATTTAAAACAGGTCATGTGACTACAGTGGCTCTAACTTAATATTATAAAGAGACAAGAATACTTTTAGTGCGTCAAAAAACCTAAATAACTTTTCAACAATATCTAGTGATGGGCGATTTCAAAACACTGCTTCGAATCTTTTGTTTCGAATCAGTGGTTCGGATTACGAGTCAAACTGATTCGAAACCAAAGATTAGAAGCAGTGTTTTGAAAAAGCCCATCACTAGATATTGTTGAAAAGTTGTTATTTTGTTTTTGAGGGTGAGTAATAAACTACATTATTTTCACTTTTGGGTGAACTAACCGTTTAATAAACACTGAGAGAATGAGAACATTACACAACGTTAACACAAGACCAAGAACTGAGGAAGACTGAAGGCTTAAATACACAGGATATGGTGATTAACAGAACAGGGAACAGGTGAGACACTAATCAAGGACCAGGGTTACTAATAAAAACTCGAGCACAGGCAAAAAAGTGACACGTGTTACAATCACGCCTTCCCGGTCTCCAGTTCCCAGTATCCTCCTGTTCTCCACACCTGTCTGCACTTCCCTCATCAGTCTTCCCGCCATCTCCCCAGATTCCCAGCACCTGTTGTCCTCGTCAGCACTCCCTTTAAGTTGGACTCATTCCCTGCACTCCTTGTCAGTTCTCTTGTTTATCTTATGTGTGTTATGCTGTCTACCTGTTCCTGGATTACTAATAAAGCCTATCATTGTGGATTTCCGTACTCGCCTCGTCTATACAGCAACAACACAACACACTAAAATCTTTTTGATGCATGGTCATTCATTTACACGACAGCGCAAACTTTCGAAAACGGGTTTGAAAGTGCAAATTTTTGGTGTTATTGTCTCTGTGTAATCTATAAAAGAATGAATTTGTGAAAACGGTGACGTCATACGCATGTATATTACGTGTTCAGCCTTTAGGTGTGTAGCGTTTCTTAACACAGTGACATCGGCAACTACTGGCCTTGCATTAATAATACAGCGTTTTTAGTCGTTTTTGTGGATCCATGTGAATGGGGATTGTTTTGACAACGTTGTCATCTGTACGCGAAAAACGTAAAAAAAAAATTTGTGCATTGTTGTCGTCTAAACATATTGTGAGACTTGAAACTAAGCAAGACGAAACAGAATATGATTGTGACAATGTCAGGGACTAGATCATCTAGCATAAATATGCTACCTAATAAACATGCTAAATATAATTTTTTTTTAATGAAGATTTCTAGATAATTTAAACAACTAAAATAAATATTTTACGAAATAAGGTGCATCAGATTTCTGTTGCCCCATAGGCTTCCATTGTAGGAATCATTTTCAGTGGAAATCAAGCTTAAATTGAACTTAAAGCTACAAATAAATAAATAAAAGTTATTAATAAAAGAGTGCAAAAAAAAAAAAAAAAAAAAAAAAAAAACTATATTCCAAACCATGCCTTTACTACACTTTAATATGCATAATGATTAAAATTTTAGACTGCTAGAGGTCCAAAAGTTGCATAATGTATATTTAATGAATATTTGTGGATAATTTACTCCAGTCATGTGTATTTTACAAAATAATTAATGAAAGATAGTCCACTTTCTGTTTTTAAAACCTTTGATATACTTGCCCCAGAGATGTCCATTGATAGAATTTTTTAAAAAGAAATGAAGCTTAAATAGATGGAATATTCCTTCAAATGCTGTCCAGCCTGTGTAGATTTATTTATTTATATTTATTTGGGGGCAAAATACAACCTGCCAAAGTGTCAAGGTTATGTTAAATGTTGATATATTCAATATGGACATTAGCAAGGACAGATTTTATGACATGAAAGCATATCCATGTCACTTAAAAGCAATGCACTTGTAAGGGTGAGACATTCATAAAAATATTAATTGTTTTTGAAGAGACAGTGCTAATATGGCCTGATTTATTGTCCCTGTGAGTTCCTGTTCTGGTGGTGAAGAATTTAGCAGCTGCATCCTAATAGAAGTAATGAGAAATCCCTCTTGCTGACAAATCTATTAAAGCACCAATTTACTTTCCAGAGCTGCTGTAGGTGATATTTATGATGCAAATGTACGAGGGAGAGACAGAGCTGTCGACCAAGTCATTAACAGTAAATGTATCTGCATTTGCATTTTGAGTGTCTCAGTTTAAAGATGATTTTTAGACACCCTGAGCTTTTACCTCTTTTATATTCCCCCACAGGCTCGGTGGCAAGAAGCCCTTTAATGTCAACCTACCATAATGTAGGTTTGCTTCATGAGTGACAATGAGTTTAAAGGCAGTTTTCACACTTAGGCTGTTAAACGGCAGCTGTACTCAAGGACACTCATTTGCATATTATCACTTCACATGTTTAAAAAAATCTTAGATATTTATATATACATTTATACAGTTTCCACATAGTGATGCATTAATTTGGTAATTAAACAGCAAGTGGGTGAATGAAATATACATTACAGCAATGTGTCATGAGAACTGAAATTCTTTGCATTTAGTGTCTTTTACCATATTTCAGAAAATTTAATTAGAGTCAGTGAACTCAGAATAGACAATAAGGAGTGAAAAAATACCCAATTCAACATCACCTTAATCCCCATGATAGTTAATAGGGTTAATTAAAAAATAGAGAACAAAGACTCACACACCCATTAGCTTTTCTGGCTAAGCTCGGAGAAATATTAGAAGAGCCTGAACTTATTCGTCCATAAATAAATAATGTCGAGGGCCGCTTATGAGGGCATCTGGCTCCCCAGCCCCATATTAGCACTCAAGGGGCTATGGATCCTGATAAAGCTATTCTGCCTCCATTATGACTGCATGAAAATGAAACTGTCCATTTAGAAAGGCATTGAGAAGGTGGGGGACGTTTTAGCCATAGTCTTATTGTGTAATATCGTTCATTTTCTATTAAAATACATTTTATTTAAAGGATGAATGGCTCTAATGCAGGGTCCAAAATAAATTTAAGCTGTATTTTACATATTTTCATTATATACTGTATATAACTATTAACTATAAAGGGATGTACAGTAGCAATTTGTGGCATAGTTTTATATATATATATATATATATATATATATATATATATATATATATATATATATATATATATATATATATATATATATTTATTATAGTTTTGTTTTTTTTGTTTTTTTTCTAATTATGCCACAAGTTGCTACTGTACATCCCTTATAGTTAAGCTTATGAACTATATTACTTTGTGGGATAATTGTTTATTCAGATAACTATCAATAATAAATGTAACACTTTATAGATCATTGGTGCCTATTATCATAGTGCTCTTTTTTCAGTAGTTACGTGTGCTTACTAAGAAAATTTTAGGTTTTGTTTATTTTTATTTTGGTGGGTTAAAGTGAGAAATATTGTGTGGTTTGCCTCTAACAGTGCTCCTCAATGTCAAAACATTTGAGATGGTCAATAAAATCAAAGAAGGCGGGCTTTAGGATTCACAGAAACCCAATTTTAATGGTTAAAAGTAATGCGTTACAATATTGCATTACTCTCAAAGAAAGTAACTTAGTTACTTTTTATGTAAAGTAATCCATTCCTTTACTTTTGCGTTTTTCTCACCTGGGCTGGAACTGAAAGTTTTGTTTTTTAATAACAAAATACAAAAGTTCTATTTTTGGCACTTTTCACACCAAAAGTGAAACGATTAAGGGAATGCAAATTCACACCTGTACAATAGAGGGCGCAGCTCAAACAAATCTTTCAGCTGTGCTGCCATTACAGTTTGAAGAAGAATAGGATGCAGGAGAAGAAAGTTCAACACTCTTAATTCAGAATGAAGAAGAAAAAATACAAATTTGATGTTTATCTAGTCATTTTTGCTTATTTGTGTGGTTAAATTGGATCATCAAAGGTCAGTAGACATTGGTTAATAAAGTGAGATTAAATACATAAAGTATATTTGTGTTATTTACCATAATTATTGCAGGTTTGCATAATACTTGTGACGCGTTACCCCCAACATTGCATTAAAGCTGCAATCCGTAACTTTTTCTGGCTAAAAATGATCCTAAATCAATTTTTGAGCAAGTACATAACCAGCCAGTGTGTAAAACTATCTCCTTAGTAACCTTAGCCCGATTCACAACGATAAGCTTGTAATAATGTTTCCTAATCCAGATGGTACTGGTGGGTTTCCATGGGAAATGAGCATGCATTTGTTCGTCTTTGCATCATTACGTCACGTCTGTATCATTTATAGCCTTTTCTCACAGCAGCTGCAATAATTAAACTTATTTTGATGGCGGATTTTAATCCAGAAAGGTCCAAATGACAATCATCAGTGAAAACAGGAGATTCATCTGTATTCAAAAGCAAAAGACTTTGGACTGAGGAGTGATTACAGAAATTGAAATCTACAGGTAAGGTAACGCTAATACATACTAAATACACATAGTCACGCAATGCTGATGTTGTTAACATTAACAATTTGAGAACAAAGTATAACAATAATAATAATTTGCACGGTTTGATGCGATCCGAGCTAAGCGATCGTTAGATTTAATCATCATTGGCAGCACAATTTATTGTAATGTTTTTAATCTGTGATTCTGAAGTACAGTATCCACACCGGTGTGGTGATTGACAGCAAACATTAGATTCATTTGCGCTGAGGAGCCGTGCCGATTCACAACCCACGTAAAGATGATAATTTCACAAATAACTGCAATGGCAGGTTTCAAACAGAGATGGCGACAAAGAGGCAAAACTTACAGACTGCAGCTTTAAATAAAGAATATTACCATTATGGTCTTTTAAATAATAACACAAAATGTTCCCCCAATGTTCAAAACATGGTTACAGCCTCAGCTAAATGTTTTACAATAAAAAACAAAAACTTTTGACTAAATCTTTACACCATCACAAGAAGTTACCCCATTATGAGCATTGCAAAGATGATGACAAGAAAATATAACAGGAAACAGCAGCAATATTTAAAAGAGGTGGTGAAATGCATAAAGAGAAAAATATGTTTACCCCAGCTATCAACCTTTGTTTGGCATTATATTAATCAAGTTGTGAGAGTACGAGAGCTGTAATATGACCTAATTGACAGGTGCAGAGGCTTCATTAAATCTGAGTGAAAGCTTCAGAAGCAGCAATCAAACCAGTCAGCATCTGCTGTCATGATGAATGAATGTGTATGAGCTCGCTGCGGTGATATACATCAGCAGGGCTTGTGAAATACTGTAATTATGCACGGCCGATCAAAAGCAAGTCCATCCCTCTTTCGCACAAACACGCATGCTGTCATGATTGTTGCATGACTCTCTGAAGATGAGACTTGATCCTAAGTAACTGTGTTAGCTTGTTCTACATGCACTGGGCTTTTCAGCATATAAATGAAGAGGAGTGGAAATGCTGTTTGATTATTGATCATTCCCTTGTTTGAGAACAGAGGCAGAAAACTCTCACTGGAGTTACATACACACCAGGGTTGCACACCAAGTTCAATTCAATTCATGAATTTAAATTCAGTTAGCAAACAGGAAGCCATGTTGTATTTTGAATTGAAATTTAAAGGAATAGTAAACTAAACTTCTGTCATCATTTACTCACCCACGTGCCGTTCCCAACCGTATGAATGTCTCTTTTCTGTGGAACACACACACACACAAAAAAAAAATGCTGAATACTGTGTTGTTTGCTTCTTTCCATGCTATTATTACAATGAATGTGAACTGAAGCTTTCAAACTCCTTCAGCATCGTTACTCCAGTCTTCAGTGTCACATGATCCTTCAGAAATCATTCTAATATGATGATTTGATGCTCAAGAAACATTTCTGATTAATATCAATGTTGAAACCAGTTGTGCTTCTAAATGTTTGTGGAAATTATGATACATTTTTGAGGATTCTTTGATGAATAGAAATATAAAAATTATAAATGTGTTCACTGTCACTGTGACACTAAATTTGCAATTGAACAAATTCATTGACTTGTCATTGGGACATGGGCAGCATTAATTTTTAACCCTCTGGTCCTCTTCGTTTAGGGGTCACACTTGGCTCCTTCACGGTCAAAAGTGACCAAAGCCTTGACATGTAACTTTTTTTTGTTTTTCAGGAAAATCTATGTCATATATTTTTGTTCAATAATATTTTTTCAATTGATATTTAAAATGTTGCAGGTATGTTATGATACTATGCAATATTTATACAAATTTAATTAGCATTTTTTCCCCATTGAAAATAATACACTTTTTTTTTTCTAATATATTTTTAATTATTTTTTTCAATTAAAGCAGTATTCCATGTTAAAATAGAGACAAGGCATTTAAAATCCACATTTTTATATTTTTGAAGGTAGATTAGTGTCATCCTTTGGGAGTAAAAAAACAAAACAAAAACTTATGTAATGCCATCGTGTAACCACTAGATTCCTATATAGTTCTATATAAAGTGGATTATAAATTCGCTAGTGTTTTTTTAGACATAAATACTTTTAAGTTAAGCTGTTGAATTGTGGATTTGGATATCTACTTACACATTCTCAAAGACTACTTTTTGACAATGTTTAGATTTTAATTTTATTATTATTATTTTTTTTAAATGTTGATTTGAAGTGTCAGTTTTTGCATTAATTTTACTACAGTCAAACCTGAACACAGAGGTGGACATTTTGTTATACAAAACTTCAAAATCCAATAAATGGATGGATGTCTATTTTGTACTCTTGACATTTTAGAGTGTCACCCCTTCATTGCTGTGCACTTTTTTTCTGCACAGTGGCTGAATTGTAATTTGTACCACAAAAAGATTCTCTGGGTTATTTTTTGTTGTATTTCCCATTCATTTCCGTCATGTCGGTCATTTTTTAACGCAAAGGAGCCAAGTGTGACTACTTTTTTTTCAACCCTTTAACATATCCAAATCATATCCATGATTTTTTTTTTTTTTTTTTTCACATAGCTAATGCGACAAAAGTCACCAAGTATCTCATTCCGATTAAGTAAATTTAATTAAAAAAAAAAAAAAAGTAATTTTTGACCAAAGACGACCAGAGGGTTAAAAAACTAATTTTGCCCACATGAAACAGTCTGACAAAGACTAAGACAGACTTTAAGAATCATTTTAAATGAAACTTCCCCGGATGTTAGATGAAGTGAAACAGATTGAGTATCAATATCTTAAAGCAACTCATCCAGTATGAGGGGAGATAAAATCATGTGGCATTTGAGCTCTGCTTAACGGCTGAGAACATGAACCCCAAAGATCTATATTAAAATCAAGCTTGGGTTTGGATTGCTGTGATGGGGATCTCAGTCAAACACTGTGCTTTTGTTTCCATGCCAGATAAACTGTGTATTTGTTTCTACAGATAACATCAGACAGGAAAGTAAAGGAAATTATAGCAAGTCATCTCCAAAACAAGAACAATGGCCCCCAAAATATTTCTCTCCTGCACACTCACATTGTGTTTTCTGAGCGTGTCGTCTTCCCCCGAACGGGAGGGTTTAGAGGATGAATGTCCTGAAACAATCCTTGATGATGAAGGTGTGAAGCAGGGGAGAGGCTCATCAAGACCGCAGGGAGTCTTGTGTCCAGAAATCCCTGCAGGGGTCTCGTTTTACTGCTCGTGTTGTTCAACACTTTCTCGCCCAGTGGGCTGCGGTGATCTGGGAGGATGTCCTGCATCAATCTAAAAGCTGTCGGCCCAGTTGACCTCATCGCACCACAGGAGAGACACATCTCGGACCTCTTTATCTGTGGCCGTGCTCTGGGTGGTTTGTTCCTGTCGTATCTCTACTCTACACATCACTCTACGAAGGTAATGACAGAATCACCAGAGGAAAGTGAAACTGACACATAGGAAACGAATAGTAAGGGAATGTATTCCTGGCCTGAAACAGCCTAGCCGATAACTCAACATGAAATCAAAATAACTTCCTTAATACACAAGTGATCAGTGCATGCTGATCCAAATAATAATAATAATAATGATAAAAATGTTTGGCTTTATAATCATTCATCACAATGTAACAATTCGGTCCATCTCTGAAATGACTTTCCTAACAGCTGATGTTGCCATGGGAGGAAAATAAGTTTGACCAATATACAAACAGCTATGTGCTGTTGTAGATAATGCCTCCTTTCTAAAATCTTGATAATTAATACAATAATTTTAAGGGTTAGTTCACCCAAAAATGAAATTTCTGTCATTAATGACTCACCCTCATTTCGTTCCACACCCGTAAGACCTTCGTTAATCTTCGGAACACAAATTAAGATATTTTTTGATGAAATCCAAGAGGTATATGACTCATCCATAGACAGCAATATAATCAACACTTTCAAGGTCCAGAAAGGTACTAAAGACATGATTAAAACAGTCGACATGACTGCAGTGGTTCAACCATAATTTTTTGAGAATAATTTTTGTGCGCAAAAACAAAACAAAAATAACGACTTTATTCAACAATATTTTCTCTTCTGTGTCATTCTCATACGTTGTTTACATTCAGCGCTTCCAGGTTCTACATCAGAATGCTGACTCATTATTGGCTGGTTCCTGTGTCATCATCACACGCATGCATCACGTGATCAGCTTTGGCCAATACTGAGCCAGCATTCGGACGTAAACACGGAAGCCTTCACTGTGCTCACCTGCGTGAGGATAATGACAGGGAAGAGAAGAGATTGTTGAATAAAGTCATTATTTTTGTATTGTTTTTGTGCACTAAAAGTATTCTTGTCGCTTCATAACATTAAGGTTGAACCACTGCAGTCACAGTATTGACTGTTTTAATGATGTCTTTAGTACCTTTCTGGACCTTGAAAGTGTTGATTATATTGCTGTTTATGGACGAGTCATATACCTCTCTGATTTCAACAAAAATATCTTAATTTGTTTTCTGAAGATGAACGAAGGTCTTACGGGTGTGGAACAACAGAAATTTAATTTTTGGGTGAACTAACCCTTTAATGTTGATTTAAGGGTAATTGTGTTTCTCTGTGCTTCTCTGCTTTTCAAGGTCCCCACTGTCGAAGGTAAAGATATTAATGGGGCTTCTGCTGTAGTCATCGAAAGCATTTCCAGAGGACTATTTAAGATTTTATTAATTTCCAGTTCTAAAAAACAGAAACTTTGTACATCTAGAAATTCAGAAATTCCTCTGTATATTGAGGTTTTCCATACAGTATATGCAAATTATTTATGAACGCTTGTAATTAAATAATTATATAAACCTATCTTTGTGTTATTAAACATAATTATTGCAGGTTTGCATAATATTCTTTTATTGTTTGCATTTCACTGTTTTTATTGATTTTGAGGAATACTGAATCTGTTTTTGTGCAAGTGAGATGAGTAAATAAATGCCTGTTCACATTTAGTCTAGAACTACAATAAGCATCATGAATCGGGACAGGACAGTCAATAAATGGGAAAACAAAGTAACTTGCATTATTTTTTTGAAAAAATAACTTTAAAAATATTTTGTTGTAAATTTAAAATGTGTTACTTTACTAGTTACTTGAAAAAAGTAATCTGATTACGCAACTTGTGTTACTTGTAATGTCTTAACCCCAACAGTCCTCATTCCTTTAAATAAAGAAAATGACCATTATGGTCTTTTAAATAATTTTAGTTGATTTTTTTTTTTTTTTTTTTTTTTTTTTTTTTAGTTGTTTTAGCTTATTTTAATGCTTTGTCATATTTTAAATCATTTTAAGTTGCCTCCTTGGTAGTGTGCTGAGGCTACATAATGGGTCCAAGCTCCCTGTTTGAGAACCTTTAAAGGGATAGTTCCCCCAAAAATGAAAATAATGTCATCATTTACTCACACTCATGCTATCCATACAAATGAAAGTCAAAGGGGTCCAAAACTGTTAGGTTACCAACATTCTTCCAAATTGTGTCTTGTAGTTTGACAGAAGAAAGAAAGTGATACAGATTTGGAACAACATGAGGGTGGGTAAAAGATGACAGATTATTCATTTTTGAGTGAACTATCCATTTAAGCAAGAGCAAAAATAGAATGTGAATATGAATATGAACAAGAAGTTAATATTGAGAAACATGCTATGTTTAGTCAAAATTTGGCCAATAAGTTTGAATATTTCTCTCTACAGTGAAAAAGTTCCAAAAGATTCAAAGCTGTAAACACAGACAAATGGGATAGAAACTATGAAACACAATCAAATCAACTTTATAAGCTATCAACAATCATAACAAATAGATTTAAAACAAAGAAAAAAAAGAAAAGAAGCATTACAATTGGTAATATGTCGAGTTGCTCTTGACCTTCGACTTCTGTGTCCAAATCTTTTTCTTCACAACAATCAACTACAACTCCAGTCTGGCTCGATTTTGACGTGTGACGCCCACTTTTAGAAATCAAAATCAAGTTCAGCCCTCTCTTCTCTTTAGTTTAGAGAAATCTGTTTTCACTTTCACCTTACCTTCAGTGACAGGTGAAAAATGCAGTAGTGAAAAAGCAAAAAGAGAGCCTGTAAACTTTTCACAGGCACACAATACACTCCAATCAAAAATCTCAAAAGTACGCCTTCAAATAACCTTTAGAAAACAGCCAGCATCCCTGTAATTGAGGCTCATCTCCACAAGTCTGTAAATATGCAGTTGCTCGGGCTCTTTTTGATAATCTGCAGCTGTAAACAGCATCACATTGGTGACCTTTAGCAGGGTTTGTTGTGTGCATGTTAAACCCAAGGTCCTCTGCCTCTCACTCTGATGCTCCTATGCTTGGCTCTGAATAGTGGCCCTCTATGTCTAGCCTTGGAGGAATCAATTACTATCGATTTTCTTACAAAGTTCTGTTCACTCTCCAGGGCCAAGTCAGAGAAAGGGGACAAAGGGGATGAAAACCACTGGTGAATTACTAAAGTAACCTACTTTACTGCGGGAGAGAGAAATTATTGAGTGCAAACAAGAAGAACACAGTACGACGGACAAGGTGATTGTACGTAAATGACGCCATCTGTGCCACTTAAAACTTCTAGTCGTATCGGAGCGGAGTGTAACCACAGGTTCCTCCGTGTGACTGCTGTCTACCTCTCTTTGTTATGCCACGGGAAGAGATCCAGACAATGTCTGACTTCTTGTACGATTGGGAAACCAAAGAGAACAGCAGCAGTGTCCAAGAATACTAAAAAGAGCTGTAGTTCTCAGCTGACAATAACATGGTCTAGTTAAAGGGATATTTCAACCCTAAAATACATAAAATTCTGACATTTACTCACCCTCATGTTGTTCCAAACCTCTATGACTTTGTCTTCTGTGGAAAACAAAATAAGATATTTTGAAAAATGTTCACACTGCTCTTTTCCATACATTAAAAGTTAGTGAGAACTCTGTAGTATGTGTATCTCATTCATGTATTTGCATAGTCAAACTTTGTGCCTCGTAACTCTGCTGAAAAAAATCACTACTAGACCTATGCTAGACCAGCACTACTAGCATAAATCAGGACCAATATGGAATTCATGCTGGTTTATGCATCAAGGGAAGGAACAGGATTTCACTAAACAATTATTTATGCCGAAATATTATTGCAATATCGATAGAGATTCTGAAAAAAATAAAAAAATTATTTAGAATAAGTATTCATCATCATAACTATGATTCATCATAATTCATCATAACCGTTTTCTTTTCTTTTTTGGTCAATGAATCACTCTCAAAATGCGAGTGTAGGGAGGTAGAGAGTTTGTAATCATAACTCTACAAAAGTGTACAGACAGAACTCACTGGGTGAAATTACTTTTTTGGGGGGTGGGCTGAATGTCTTACTTTCGTCTGTCATCTCCTCCAACATGATTTTGTGCGACACTCTGTATCTAAATACGCCTACATGGTGAAAAACAATATGTGAAAGAGTAGAATATACATATTCACTGTATTCAAAAATGTTAGGCAAGTACCCAGATGACAGATATGCATATGATGGACACTTTACTATCCCATGAGGCCACAGGAGAGGATTTATGAATGGAAATGAAACAAGTAGGTCACATGACAATGATGACATGGCGAATGCCGTACATCCAGATTACATTCATACTACACACATTCATGTTAAGACGAACATACTTTTTTAACAGTCATAAAGTAATTGCTTATTCAAAAGAAGCATCTACTCAAGAGACTATGCAATTTCAAATGCAACAACTGCGTCATCTTTTTGTTTTATGATGAGTGTCAACCAGCGTTAAAGGTGCAATGTGTAAAATTTGGAAGGAACTATCGAAAGAAATGCAATATAATATACATAACTATGTTTTCAGTGGTGTATAAAGACTTTTCATAATGAACCGTTATGTTTTTATTACCTTAGAATGAGCCATTTCTATCTATATACACCGTAGGTCCCCCTCCATGTCAAGTTGTCATTTTGCACTGGCATGTTTCTACAGCAGTGGTTCTCAACCTGCGGCCCGTCACGAGTGCAGATGCGGCCCGCGATATGCCGACCACAATTAAAAAAATAAATTATAGTTTTACAATCTATTTTTGTTTTTAAATTTAAATTAAAATGGATTAAACAAATATAAATTTGAGCTATAATGTTATAATGTTGTATAAAATAATTTTGGTGGGCATTTATTGTTTTTAGACAAGCGCAGACCTATATGTACTGACGCAATTACGCACTTAACGAACAAGCGCGCGCTTTGGCAGAATTCCAACAGTAGCCATTATTTTTGTAAACAGAAGGTGTTTCTCAATGTCAAGGATACTTCCTTGGCAGGACTGGTCCTTCCAAGTCACTTCCTTCAGAGGCTAGGCGAGGCTCCTCTTTAGCATTCGGAGAACACGTAAATGGAACAGACTAGCAAGTGCACGTCATTACATCAGTGATTACACAGCTATCACTTCTGAACATTAAATAATTTGCTTCTCACCGATATCCGTTTGCCGCGGTGTCTCTCCCCCCGGTAAACAGCTGCTTTTCTACACGGAGACGTATGAACGCCTCCATTTGTTCCTTGGTCCCTGTTAAAAAAGATGAGAAAGCTATGAATAACGCTGTGAATGGTATAATGGTATAATATTAACGTTAAATTACTTTGGACAACTTAACTAGTTATTTATAAAAGAAATGCCGGTGACGGCAACCAAGCTAACAATTGTTAAATGACGGTCCGGTTCAGTTAGCCATCAATAACGTAATTTGTATTCGTATAATTTATAATATCAATACGGTAGTAATTTGTACTGGCATTTAAACCTTAAACTTTATTTATCTGACATATTTACTACAATTATAACAAATGTTTGGTAACGTAAATATACTTACATTTGAAAGCATTTTGCCCGCTAATGTCCGACATTTTTTGTAAATTTTTTGAACAAGATCGCAAAGCTGCGCGCATAGGATTGTGGGTGATTTGAGAGCGCGAAGAGTGCAAAGGCTACACATATGCATCCTTTTCTGTATATGGGATATTTTTCGAACGAAGGACTCAGTCCTTGTTTGAAAATCCGAGGATCCTTGACATTGGAACAGTCCTTCGACGGATGCCGATGACGTAGTATCCTCGAAATTCTGGCTTCCGAGGATCCTTCCTTGACATTGAGAAACGCCTACAGTACCTCAGAGATTAAATGTTTTTGTAGGCCAACCCGGAAGTTAGCGGCGCACGGGTTTCCTCGATCGAAAGCCTATGCATTTTTCCCATAGACTTTTGGAAAATCGCAGAAAATAAGCTCTGTGTTTAACAAAGGGTTATGACACTTACACGTTTTGTCTATCAAGATAATCTTTACAAGTTAACACAACATTATAGATTTTGAAGCCTAAATAAAGTGGTCAGATATAAAAGGCTAACAGTAGGCTATAAACGGACTACAGCACACCGTGGTCGCGGATCAACGTCGTCACCACCAAGCTTCCTCAAACTTTATTAAGAAAACAACTTTATTTAAAAACATGCTCACTGATTATGATCTGCACTGTTATTAATACTTATCCACTTTTTCATGAGAAATGCTGTCCAAATGTCCCGTTTTTAATGACGTCTAAAGTCCCCGCCAAAGGAAGTAGTCCCTTTTAGCAACTTGTTAGCAACCACCGATTTTAAGACACAGTAAAAGTTTAAAAAAATCACAAGTGGGTTATAACTGGTGTGTTTTATGTCATAGATCAAAACGTGAAAGTATTTAGAGGCTTTGTTAACCACAGACCTTTTTTCAGGCGATTTAGCAAACACCCATTCAAAAAGCCCATAGACTTCGGGGCGATGGAACCGGAAGTCCTGAAATGATAACTCGCTTCCGGGTTTTGCCTACAAAAACACGTCATGCCTGAGGTACTCTATTTAGGGATCAAAATGGTCAAATTTGTTATTAGAGGAGAAAAACGAAATGAGGAACATACAATGAAGGAACACGTGCAAACAAGAAGAGTTGTAGCATCAGCATCAAAGGTAAGAAGAATGGAAGAATCAGTTTGCTGTCAATGAGCGACATTGGCAGCCTTCCTGTTTGCTCTGTAGTAAAGTAGCCTACTTGACATTTGCAAAACCTACAATTTCAAAAAGACATGTGAATTCGATGTGTTTGTTTGATGTACTTGTATTTTAAATCAATAAAAATAACCGCATCAGCCGCACCGCAGCTGGAATGAGCCCAACTCGGCCGCGGTGTGCTGCGACGTCGCAGAAAAATAGAAACTTTTTCTAAAATGGAATACGGAAAGCGGAAGCACATGCAAGGCGATCATTTGTGTTTATAAACCATATACAGTTGTATTTTTTTTTTTTTTCGAAAATGACCAATCGTTTCGCTAGAAAAAAACTCTTATTCCTCATCTGGTATTGTTTAAACCCCTTTGAAGCTGCACTGAAACTGTCATTTTGACTTTCAACCGTCTGAAGGCCATTGAAGTCCACTATAAGGAGAATAATCCTGGAATGTTTTCATCAAAAACCTTAATTTCTTTTCAGCTGAAGAAAGAAAGACATGAACATCTTGGATGACATGGGGGTGAGTAAATTATCAGGAAAATTTATTTGAAAGTGAACTAATTCTTTAATCAAACATTTTTCTAATACAAATAATTTCAAATTCCATTTTTTTTTCTAACTAAAAGCTATCATAGCGTCAGAAAGCTTGAAATAAAGAGCATAAAATGTACGGTTTTGTAGCACCTTTACAGGTGAAGCTCAACAGCATCCATCTCTATTCACGTTCACTGTAAATAATAAAAAAAAAAAAGTAAAAAGAAAGTCATGCGTGTTTGTAATAAAACGAGGATGAGTAAAGGATGACAGAATTGTCATGGTTTGGGTGAACGAACCCTTTATCTAAAGTTTTCCAGATAATTTAACAGCAATTATTGTTGGTCATATTGAAACAATTCTCACTTTTTCCTGTCGCTCTAATGAGAGCAGTGCATTATCTTTCTTAGCGCAGTCGCGGTTAGAGGTCAGCATGAGCACAAGGGGGCCTCTGTTGATCGGTATTCAACACATTTTTCATCATTTCATCGTCCCTCTGCCCTTGACTATAGAGGCACGGCGTAAAATGAAAAATTTGCATCTCAAAGGTAAATAAGCATAATTTGATGGTCTTGTTTATTTTCATTGCCTTCACTGAGGTTAGATGTGAAACAGTTGGGAGCGTTTAGGAGTTGTTTTTGAAAGGTTTGTTCCCTATACATCTCACATCTGGCTAAAGAAGATATCTTGATCAATGTTAAGTGTTCAATTAAACCACTAGTCAGGCAAGTGCGTACTTACTTCACAAGAGAAGCAAAGAACTGAAGCGCAAGGCTTACAAGGCAGATTTAAGGCTTTAGAGTTTCAGGTTTCGACGGATGCAGACTGATGCCACAGACACTGGAACGCTGCAGGGGACTAGAGCGGAAGTGACAGATGATATCACCTCACGGACTGAGCTCTAATGGCCTGTGAATGACTCTCACACTTCTCACCACTAACTGTCGTAATTAGCCAACACAATCGGGCCGAATGGCGATGAACACTCTTCATCTGGCCTGTAAAGACTCGAGCGCTGAGCAGACTGCAGATGGAGCTGGGGAGGAGTAGATGCCAGCGGCAGCGAGTGTGGAGGTGAGGTGGCAGATGTTAGTTAAAAAGGTATGAGATTGTGATCATAGTCAGCTGAGTGGGATTTGCAGAGATGCAGTGGACACAAACGTTGAATGAAAAGTGAGCTGCCTACCTTACAAAGAGTAAAGGTTTAGCTGGTTAGCTTTTTTGGAAGCTCCACATTAGCTCCTGCTGGTAGATGTAGTAACTACACCATCTGGGGGCAAAAAGTATCGTTCTCCACTGATGGCAATTCAAAAGTAGCTGTATTCTGATTAAATCATTTTAAAAATATGATTAAGTGCACATTAAAAAAAAAAATAGCATATTTATTTATAAAGGTATTCATATTTATTTATAAAGGTGGATTTATTATATGAAAAAATATATAATGAAAATACATTACAATGTATTCAGTATAATACAATAATTGCGTTAGTTGTGATATTTATACACAAACTTTTTGTTAGATGCGATTTGACAGCCCTAACAAGTTGTTAGGGCTGTCAAATCGCATCTAACAAAAAGTTTGTGTATAAATATTTACAAACATTTATGTTAGATGCAATTAATCAATTTGACAGCACTATTATGTTTATAAAATTAGCCAAAATTATGAATATTCTCTATATTATTATTATTATTTTTGCCATTAAGATTCAGCTGAAAAGTTCCAGATTCATATCACTCACATGGACGTCTGCTATATAGCATTTTAATGTGGATTAAATGTTTTAGTGCAAAAAAAAAAGAAAAAAAAAAGATGGATGGATGGATGGAAAAATAATAAATCTTAACTTATTAAAGTGTTAAGCCATTGCAGGTTGTGTGTGTATATTATATATATAATATATATATTAATAAATATATATATATATATTTTTTTTTTAGTTTTGCAACATTATAAATGTCTATACTGTCACTTTTGATTAATTTAAAGCATCCTTGCTGAATATTTCTTTAATTTCTATCAAAAAAAACAAAAAAAAAAACTGATCCCAAACTTTTGAACGGTAGTGATGTTACAAACACTTTCTATTTCAGATAAATGCTGTTCTTTTGAATTTTATATTCATCAAATCCTGAAAAACAAAAACAAAAAAAAAACAACTGTTTTCAACATTGATGATAATAATAAATGTTTCTTGAGCTGCAAGTCATCATATTAGAATGATTTCTGAAGGATCATGTGACACTGAAGACTGGAGTAATGATGCTGAAAATTCAGCTTTGATCACAGGAATAAATTACATTTTAAAATATATTATAATAGAAAACAGTTCTTTTAAATTGTACAAATATTTCACAATATTGCTATTTTTGCTGTGTTTTGGATCAAATAAATGAAGCCTTGGTGAGCAGAAGAGACTTTTTTTTAAAAACATTAAAAAAATCTTACCATTCAAAAAACATTTGATGGTAGTATATATATGTATATATATATAACAAATAATAATTATTATATAGTTTGCTTATATTGTCTAAAAATGCTCTTTGAGATGCAGCCAATAGTCACAATTTTATAACTGGTTAGGCGTTTCCAAATCTCAAACTAACAATAAACAGAAAAGCTATTAACTTTATGGCAAAACATAAAATGCCACAAAGAACAAAACTGTATCAATGAGGTTCCTCCAATCTGTAACTCATTTATGGATTAAACGGTGCAAAGAGCACTTTAGGTGAGCCTCTATCTAGACTGTGTAAATTAATATCGCAGATGTTAAATATTCAGCATTGCATTTGCACTTAACACCCAGAGCACTTGCCAGACCTCAAAAATAGCTGCTAATGATAACACTCAGAAGAACTGGGCTGTTCACGAACACAAATGGTTGTCAGAATCTGTAATATGGAGAGGGGAAAGCGATGCTGTTTTTAAAAAAGGTAAACAGAAAAGGCGAGAATTGAGAGGAGGGAGTCTGAAATGCAGCAAACTGTAATGTATTAGGTCTGCCGGTGCTTTTGAACACCTTACCGATGCAGTTTGTTTAGAGACAGCTTTTTCACCTCTGCTGAGCAACGAGAAAACGGAGTGAAGTTCAGCTAAAAGCAAACAATAAATATTGTAGTTGTCCCTGGAGGTTATGGATGCTGAGGGAGGGATAAGCCCTCAGAAACGTTTGCTGGGGTTGAAGCCTATATCGCGGCCTCAAATGAAATAATAGCCGTGTTTTTCTGCAGTGCAAAAGCATTTGGACTGCTATTAAAGCAAACACAAAGAACACTGTCTTTTCTCAGAATGCGAGATTAAATGTAAACATGCACCTGCCTTATGAAAAAATTAATACATTGGAGCTGATGCACTAATTTAATTTAAAGACACATTTAGCACATGAGAACTGCAAGGCTTTATTTTAAACCCCCCTGTTTACATTCACTTAAGACATGACTGTTTACACATTCACGCAGAATGATTCATTTGGTTAATTTCGCTTTAACTATAAGCGCTTTATAAATACATAAATCGCTGGGTTAGTCGCCAATTTTCAGAAGTGCGGAGAAAATAAAGGGACAGTCTCCAAAAAAATGGCCTTTGTTTTACTCCTAACAGGAAATCTACTGTCACAGCATATTTTTAAAAGGAAGGTGGCAAGCTCCATCTTGTGGTCAACATTGGATATTACAGTGCTTGATGCAAAGAAAAGATCAAAGCTAAGCAAATAAAATGATTCAAAATAACCATTTCGAGTACAAATTTGAGGTTAGACCTCTAATACAGGTCTATATTTTTATTATTTTTTAATCATAATTCAACCGCCAACTTACATTGGGGGAGACAATGTTATGAATACAAATGATTCATCAAAGAAATGCATTATTTAAAATAATAATACAAAAAAACCCATAAAAAATAAAAGTGCATACACATAAAACATACAAATAAATTAACAAAAAGCATTTGACACAGTCTCATGCAACCAAACATTTACATGGTTTATTATTATTTTCCTCTTTTGGTTGACTTAGACTGACGTTTGTATAATAAAATGACAGCCCAAGTTATAAGCCCACCAAAGCGGGTCCCAGTTCGTGAATAATACATGAAAACTGCTCTGGGCCAAAATCATTCCAGTGTGTAAACCAAGAGCACGCATATATCATAAGACTGATACAGCTTCATTATAATGATAAAGTCATCCGTCCTATCCAAACGCTTGATAAGACCATGTCATATTAGCACTTCAGCCACTGAAAATATCCCATATGCAACAAGACTTAGAAAGGGTAATAGCACTTCTCTGAATTCATGGTCCGAGAAATTCACAACTCAAGACATGGAATGACATGAAAGACAAAATGAATGTAGTGTTTAGTGTATCAGCATTTCAAGCGATGCGGGAATTGTGTGCACTGAATGAATGCTGATGATAAAGGTCAATATAAGATACGACACTCCCTACAAACTACATGTGAAAGCATGACCAGAACACATCACGCCAGCGAAATGTGAAAAATCAAAATAGGTCTGACTATAAAAATATTTAAAAAACTAAATTCATCACATGGAAACAGGGAGGTCATTCCCTAAAGAACAGCTTATGAATTAAAATAATAGTATCATTAATAATAATAAAAAAGATAGTGTATAAAAGGAAAAAAAAAAAAGCATGAAAATGCAATGCCAATTGCAAATTTTTGAATACATATAGTTAAAGCTAATAATTTATGCTCTCATATTGCAATATTTAAGAAATCAAAATTGACAAGTGTGCAAAAAAGCATTAAAAAGAAAATTTCATGCCGTTTTCGTTTTTTAAAAAAGCACATTGATAACCAGACTTGTTTTGTTTAGCAACAGTCACTTGCATAGTTAAGTGCATGCGTCAATGTAATCATGCAATACTGCTTTGTACAAATACTTTTTCAGTGCACACACAATATGGGCCTGTTGCAAAAAAAGGGTGGAAAGCGTGCTACACATTAGGTTCATTGCTAAAGTATCTATTTTAAGATATAGTGTGCTAAAAGGGAAGGGTTTCTGAGACCAAAATGCAGCATGAAAATGAGAACGGTTCAACAGTGGCGTCAGCACCACTTGGATTAATGTTTTAATTACAGGGCAGCAAGCTGAACAGTGGCCGACGTAATGACACCATTATGCAAATGTAACAATAATGACTTGTTTAACCTTACATTTCTCCTGTCATATATAACATTTTGAATTAGTCCAAATGAACTTGTCTGAGCTTACTCGAGATGGAAATATATTTAGGTGAACTCTATGGTGTTGACAAGTATGTAAAATAAAGTTGTTTCTGCAGAGCCATTTTGACTGGGTATTAAATCTTAAACTCTTGGCACAAAAAAGAAAAAAAAGAATTAAAAATGAAACCCCATTATCATGGTGAGGCTTTACAATCCTGAAAAATATTTTGATTTAACATTGATTAAATGTTTTTCATTACTATTGCATATGCACAGTATTTATCTTTAAAATCATTTTTCTCTAAAACAGCAACATTCCCAAATAGAGAATGTCAATATTATCTGTTCTCCTACAAAGTGTTGAAAACTATTGCACTGGTTGTCCACAGATAAATATGGAGATAAAAACCGTTGCACGAGGGTTCAACTCCAGCACACTCAAGCCAAATGAAAACTGCTCATATATGTTGGCATTGGATTTGGCGGGCATGAAATGGTTCAAGTATGATTATGTGGCTTTCAAAATTTCATTATAAAAACAAAGATATACAAAACAATTTCATGCAGGGCTTACACGGCCTCCATTAATATCCAGACAAGGAGATCACACAGCATTTTTCTGGCATAAACTGAATAGATTGAGTTTAAAGATTGTCCTCCACTAATTTACCAATCGAAAGATCACATTCATACAGCAACAATTCAGCTATCGGCACATTTCTTAGGGCAGTAATGCTACTTGAACACTTGTAACTGCTCTCGAGTACAAAAGGAAAGAGTTGGGGTAGGAGAGCAGCCTTTGAGAGGTACCAATGAGATCATTCACTGCTGAACCCCATAGTGTACAGCTTCAAATTCGGCCAAGTTTCATGATGTAACTCTTCTTGATCTCATACTGTATCAGTGCCAGGGGAACACTGGACTGTAAATAGCACCAAGTGTAGATGTGGAGTGAATTGGTACAGTACTCCAAGGAATATCGCAAGAATCTAATTTCATCATAAGTGACTTGTCTAAAGACAAAAAAAAAGGTACCAAGTTAAAAAGTATTGTACATATTATCCATTACATCTAAGCATTATTTGAGGGAGAAAAAATATGTACAAAGTGCTAAGTTAAAACATTCCTATTCAGAGTCATGAACAGTAGTAGATTCATATACCGTACCCTGCCAGAGGCAACGACTTGGTTCCATGGCAGGATAGAAAGGCGCTTTCTGATAATTTACATATTTTCTTTGAGAAAAAGTAAAATACAGGTATATACTATATACTTTATATTCTTCATAGGCACATCAAAAAATAGCTGCATTACAGAAAATAATGGAACGGCTATTAAAATTTCATTGAGGCGTCTGTGTTGGCCGTGCAGAGGATTGCATGCTGGAAGAAAGCTTTCTAGAGGATGCCATCTTTTCAAGTGGCCTCTTCCCATTGATGGGAGACTGGAGATTAGTCTCAGAATTGGAAGACTTGGACTTGCCTACTGGTAAGAGAGAGCGCTTGTTAGGAGTGGAGGTCTTCGAGGACTCTTTCTCATCAGTGGCAGCCTTGCTGGAGCGTGGCTCCGGAGAGACCTGCTGGGAAGAGTTTTCCGAGCCTTCGCCCTCGTCAGCATTGAGTTTGTTCTGGCTGCAGGACTTGGCAGACCTCTCGACAGCCTTCTTGGCGAGAATCGTGGTCTTGCCCAGATCGGCAGACCGCCGAGTCTCTTTCTGCCGAAGCGCGCTCTTGAAAAACGAGAGTCCCTTATCCTCGGATTTGCTGCTGCGGCGGAGGTCTCTCGAGGAGACGCTTGGGGAGCGCAGGCTTGTGACTGAGGAGCTACTGCTGGAGCTCCTCACCGCCTTCCTCTCGGGACGGCTTCCCTCGGCAGTTCTAGGTTGGGATGGCCGTGGGGTGCCACTGACTCTTGACTTGTCTGCAAGGGGACTGGTGTGGGACAAGTCCTTGCTGGAGCCTCTCTCCACCAACTTCTTCTTGCCAGAGTTTCTCTCAGCCACCGAAGAGCTCTTCTTGGATGTGGGCGATGGAGAGGCAGAGGATTGGGGTGTGGAAGCAAGGGACGGCTTCCCCTTTGTGCATCCTGACACTGGAGATTCCTGTGCCTTCAAGGACTCTTTCCTTCTGGAGGGCGTTCCTGAAGGTGTACCCTTTGTACTCTTGGGAGAATCACTCTTCTCTTTTAGATTGGTCGCTTTGGTGCCCTTTGCTTGAGGGCTGGAAGACACTTGGGAGGATGGAGATTTCGTTACAGAAGAGGTGCTCTGGCGCTTCTTGGAGGGCTTTTCTTGGTCTCCCTTGGTCTTGGTGGAGCTCTTCTTGCTGGCGGACCCTTCTGCTTTCTTCTCTGACCCAGAGCTCTTATGCTTCTGCTCTTTGGAGAGCACTCCGAGAGTATTCTGGTCCACAGCATTAATCTGGTTGTTGTTGTCAATGGGCTCACCTTTAGAGCTCTTTCTGTCGGCCTGCGTTGGAGCTCTACAATAGGCATCGTCTAAGATCCTTTTCCCACTACTGTCATCACTACCATTACCCTCCATCATGGCCAGCGGGGCCTTACTGCTGGGCTGACGCTCATGTCTGCTGTAGCCTCCGAAGCAGGATGTGGATACTTTGTCGTCACAAGCTTCTCCTATCCTTTCTAGAGGAGGGGAGGAACGCGAGTCCAAAGAAAATCGTGAGGGCGAGTTGGATCTCATTTGTAGTTTTGTTGACAGAGACCAGGAAGGTTTCATCCCATTTTCACTGAAAGCCAGAGGGCTGGTAACCGATGATCTAGATGACAAGCTCTGCCGCTGAATGCTTCTCACGAAGGGCCGCGTTGAAAATCCTCCTTAACAAAAAGGACAGAGAGATTTAAACTAATGTGCTGATACCAGACTGAATGAAAAGAGCATTGGCATGCAGTTTTGTCTTAACTGAGCAAGGCGGGAGATCCTGTGTTAGTAAGCGCTAAAGCTACAAGAGAGAGAAGACATAATAAAGAAAGGCAAGAGTAAAACACTGGCACAATACACAGAATAAGAGGACACAAGGAAGATGAGGGCCAAATAAGTACCTTGGCTTCTAAAGATTTATTAAAGACACCAGAAAGATAAACATTCATGTTAAGAGGCATAACAATGTTCCTCACCATCGTCTTCACTTCGATCACCGGGGAACTCCACTGACTCTGCCAAAGAGATCAGGGATGTGCGCCTTGAGGAGGCTCCAGAGGCCAGGCTGGGCGGCCTGCTGCCTGGAAGCCGGTTAACCCAGTGTTCACATAAAGATGAGCTGGTGGAGCCTGAGACAGTTGCACAAATCCAAAAATAAGGATCTTCATTTACAGGGCCATGTTTTGCACTGTTGTAAAATTGTATTTGTCCTTCGAAAAACATGTTATTCAAACATTCTTGACTCCGCTCACTCTCTGACCCTTAGAATTAAATGGGCTGTTTTGATACTGTACTTTTCATATGGTGTAATTGGCCAACCAATTTAATAACCACTGTTGATCATCAGGGTTGTTAATAGTGTTATCAAAAGTACTGACTTGGTACTGAAGTCGATACTTTTGACAACACTATTAACAACCCTGATGAAATTTTAAAAATGTGATGATACCAGCATTTCCCTTTAAGAATTCGGATTCTTAAATACCTCTGATTGGCCATTGTGTTCATGCACTCAATGTATTGTATATGTCTCTGATTGGCTTTTAAAAAAAACGTTGTAAACAGACATCTTTGACACTCTTCAATGAGCACTTACACAGATACACATGGAAGCATTTGAAAGCAGGCATCTATCAACGGATCTATCTAACAGTGGATATATTAGGGATCCGCTGATAGACGCCCACTTTCAAACACTCCTGTTTGTATCTGTGCAAGCGCGTTGTTTAGAGTGTCAAAGATGGCGATTTACAATATGTCTCTGAAGTGTTGATCATTGTAGCTAATCACAGACATATACGTTGAGCGTGTGAACACAATGGCCAATCAGTGTGTTTTTCCCCAAACCAGTTAAGGGCTTAGATTAGGGGTTAGTATTTGTTTTAACATAATGTAGGCAATTAGGACTGTGATTGACATGATCAGTTAAATCTTTATAATTGGCTGCAGGGAGGGGCTTGTGTATAACTATTAACTTGCATTTAACAGCAGTGCTGTTTTAAAAAAAATAAAAAAGCACCATAAAAGTAAGTCATACAACTTATAATAATTTAATTTTTAGGGTTCCACAAAGTGGAAATGAAACTGAGAAAACTATGACAGAATTTTCATTTTTGGGTGAATTACGTAATGTGAATTCTGTAATGTGCTCATGGCTCCGATGTCAATATTATGATGATTTTGAATGACCCATTTTTGCAACTTCATCTCCATAAATGAGCTGGAGGCCCTTCAATGCAAGATATATGTCTAGACAAGACATCAAACTCTTTTAATACCTTTAATTTTTAATTCTCCAGGACAGAATCTCTACTAAACGCTCATCAAAGAGTGTCATACTAATATGAAGAAGTTTCACTGGGCTGGAAAAAGAGGGTCACTTGGTTCACATGCCAGAACCTTCACAAGCCTTCTAAATGAAGACAAATGAATCAGCAAACTGTGTCAACCCAAAACTCAACAAGGAACAGGAGTCACCTGCAACAGAGCTGTTTGCTGACCAGGAGGGAATAGTTGTCCTCCTTTGATAGAACAGAATGTATGCAGTCTGCTGACAGACATCCTCATCAGCTATAGGCTGAACCTCACTGTCATCAAAGCAATACCACTGCCCATCAATGGAGTTCTTACAATACGCTGTTAAGAGTAAAAAACAGGGAATGAAATATCAAATCCACCAATCAAGAATGTAATACAACACTATTTTGAAGTAAATGCTAGCACAGAAGTTTCTAGTACTCTAAGGCGTTACCTGTGTAATGCCCCCCATGCATGTTTCCATGATGGTTACACACAGCATATAGGTCATAAAGGTAGTCGTCTGGGTTTCGGCCAAGTCCGTAAGGTCGTCTCCATGGTGACCAGTGGGAGGGTAAGCTCCAGCTGCTCTGGCTTCTCTTCACCACGTGGGGTGCCATATCCATGCCAATCAAAGGAAATCTCACCATGTTTTGCATCTTAACCCTCCTATCCCCTTCCTTGAAGACACAAAGCCCACATATTAGTAAGCAGGCAGTCATTTAGCACACACCTTTATCCAAAGATTTTGAATAGGAATGTTAACACAGCTCTGTCCTGGTAGATATTCACGATCACTAATGGATCCCACCCTTGTGGGGTTCGAACCTTTAAGTTACTAGTCAAACCTTTACAACAGGCCACTCTACCACACATTTGCACTGGTAAAGCACCATTTGCGCAGGTGATGTGATTTGATTAGTACAGCACCTGTCTAAACCTCTTGAGGTGCAGTATGAGAACATCAGGCAGGGTCCACAGGCTGAGTTTGATCCGACCCTGTTGGAGCTGCCTGCAATGGGGGCAGCGCCAGGCATCATCTGGGGCCAACTGGAAGGCATACAGGAAGAAGACAAGCAAAATCAGTCAGAGAGGTTTTACATTTTACGAATCTGGCTGTTTCTTCATTTTTCTTAAAGCACGGCCAGTTCCTATCCCTTCCTTAACTGCCCAAGGCCAGCTCTAGCTAACCACAGTGTATATTTATACGCTATGTGGACCCAAAAAACTAGCAATTTTAAAACAGCACTGACAGCAGAAATAGAGTAACCTTAACATATGTGTCCACAAAGGCAGCTCTAGAGAAGTGGAAAATAAAGAGGTGTGATAACTATTTTAAAGAGATAGTTCACCCAACAATCAAAGTTCTGTCATCATTTACTCTCCCTCATATCGATCAAAACCCATGCGACTTTCTTTCTTCCAAGAACACAAAAGAAGAGTTTTAGCAGAATATCTGAGCTGCTATTTTCCATTCGAGGAAAGTGGATGGGGGCTGTCAAGCTCCAAAAATGATATGAAAACATCATAAACTGCCTCTTGTTAAAGAACAAACAGAAACTTAGTGTGTTCACACTTGGCAAGTTTGGTTCAATTAAAATGAATTCTGGTGCATTTGGTCTGTTAGTGTGGTTCATTTGAATAAGTGTGAATGCTGCCATCAAATCCTTGGTGCGCACCAAACAAGTGCTTCCAAAGGATGTGGTTTGACTGAAATATGAATTCAACATCAGAACTGCTGTCTCCTTGCAGCAGATCTTCGTTTGGTGCGCAACAGAGGAATTCCTGGCACTGTTTTGACTCCTTTACACATTTTATAAGCCTTTCACGAGTTCTCACCATCCTATGTACGCACATACAATAGCTGAATTTTCACTGTCGGGCCTAAAGCGGGTGTGCTAGTGCTGGCTAGGGCCAGGTGCAATTCCACTGTCACTTCCAGGGCATGATTGGGCCTCGACAGAGCTTCCTCAGGGCCAACGGCCAGGGTTTTTTGGCCCACTGAATACCTTGGTCCAAAGTAGGCCATCTCGGGCTTGAGTAGTGGTTACGAACAAAGGCGGAGTTTGGAGTCTGGAGATGGCAGCACCGCAGATGGTTTCATATACCAGCAAACATCAGCCTTAAAGACTTTTAAAACCATTTCAGCTCAAAACTCACTTTCAGACAGCACTGAGTTTGAAAAAACTTCTGTTTGTGATCCAATGTTGATTCTGATCACCATAAAAGGTAAAAATATTTATATGCGATGCAAAAGACTATGGGCACTAACCATAAAGCATAATAAACATGGTAAATACGACGGCTTGAAGAAATCAGACAAATTATATAGGCTATCACAATCGTATATTTATTTTATCTGTCAGTAGGTCTCATCTCTTTATACCGGACTGTCTGATATCTATATTTAGCTCAGCATGTGTCATAAAATAAAGCAACTCCAGTTTTTTGGGAGCTTCCTCTGTTTCTCTGACTGAAAATATAACTCTATTGGGACTGTCACTGGAGAGTGCGCTAAATCTTCTCAGGTTGGTGGAAAATTTGTAGAAATGATCATTCTTTCTATATGTGATGTAAACATACTGTCCTGTGACTACAAATAAACAGAAACAGAAGTGACTGAACACGAGTCCTCTTCTTTTGTGAAACAACGTAAATACCACTATATTTCTGTGTGAATAATGTGCAATCTTGAGAAATTAATTCATTATGATCACTTATTATTATAAAACTGGTAAAACATCAATGCTTGGGTTTTAAATCCTTAAGTAAAATACAAACAAATGGCCGCTTTTATCATGTTCATTTTGTGATCTCACTAGTTTCCAGTGATTCCTTTCTGATTAGTTTTCTGATAAACTTCCATTTGTTGGTGAAATAATGAGTTTGTGTGACGTTGTTCCAGAGAAGCGCGTTATGCACAGAGCATTGTTTTGGATGTTCAGCAAGTTCCATTGCAAAATACATGTCATTAAAGCCGCTTTTTTGTTTAGTATCTTTAGGTTCTGTCTTAAAAATGACAGTGTGAACAAGGACTAAATGTATTATTTTCTTTTTTGGGCCAAAGCAAAAGAACCAAGAGAACCGAACTACAAGTGCTTAAAAGTTGTTATTCAATGAAAATATTGTTGGACAGCCATGGCCCCTTGTCACTTGTCCCTGTCGGGCCAGTGTGAGCCAGGGCTAACAACGTGCCGGGCAGGGCCAATAGCCTTGAATCTCAAGCACCGAGGTCAAAATCAAGTTGTATTTCTATTATCTGGCCAGTAGCCCCACAGTGATACCCTAAAACCCTCCCTTAACACGCTTGGTCCTGGCACGCACTAACACTCGCTTTTGGCCCGACAGTGGAAACACTGCTATTGTATGGAGTACTTTGGTCATTTCTCCTTTTGAGTTCCACAGTAGAAAGGCATGAGTTTGGAAGACATGATGGTGAGTACACAATGACAGAATTTTTTACTTTTGCATAAACTATCCCTTTACGAGGGTAAGGACTTTTACCTGCTCCTCTTTGGTGTAGAGCTGGAAGCACTGAGCGAGGGTGCAGGCCTGCGGCTGATGGTGCTGCTCTCTGTGCAGATACACACTCTCAGCATCAGGGATGTACTCTTCCTCAGTGTGTCCAAACAAACTGCGGGAATCAGAACATACACTGGAGACAAATCTCTAACCAGACCAGTCAAGCATGTCTGCTATCCTATGACTTCAACATATTTATTTTGTCTCTGCAAGATATTTTTTTCTCGACACTTGTATCACTTCTTGACTGAAGTATCAAACTTCAAAAAACATTTAAAATGATCCTTTTTTTCTAGCATCATAGAATATTCTTATAGATGAGGTATTATAGCCATACATTTTCCTGTGGAATTGATCTCACACTACCAACAGGTAGCATACAGTGGCCATAGAAGGAACATTGCATTAAATAAATAAATAAACTAACCTAAAGTTGCAACCTTACCGACTACTTTTGAGATTTTTTTTTTAATTTAATGCAGGGATTCCCAAACTTTTCTGTCAGCTGAACCCCTTTGACCTAAAATATTTGCCCCCTTGAGATTTTAAGATAATATTTCAATAATTTAACAACACATTTGCATGTTGATGGTTCTCCGATGATGGTTAATGATGACATGACATGTAGGCTTGCTGTTGATAGTGCTACCGGTGTTGCATGGTGTTCGGCCATACACCGATTACATTACTTGGCCAGTGCGACACCGTCTTCACTGTCGTTTAGCTTATTTATTGAAATAAAAACCAGTTCAGTTGGACAATGGATGCTACAATAATAAACTGACAGCGTCAGAGTCGCAGCACAGTGCAGCAGGAGTCAGATTTCACTGACGAGACGATGGCGGGAGATCTGACAGATCCTGAGCATCACTGACAAATATATTTTCTTGTTAAATGAGCAGTCTGTACCGCCGCTCCCTATACACAGAGTACACGTGATCGAAGGCATTCAAAAGCAGCTCCCTCACAAACCTCCACGGGGTTGACGAATCCTAGTTTGGGAAACCCTTATCTAATGCAATGACATTCATTAATTTTTAAGTGTGGTTTAATTGTCCAAATATCTTGGGGGGGTCCACTACATAAAAAAAAATACAGACTAGTATTAATTATGGCTTAGTTTTACTTACTATTCCTTGGTCTCTTTGTCCCACTCCACTACAATCTTAACATGAGGAGGTCCTCCTGGTCCACAGGATTTATATGCTCTACATAGTTGAGATTGAGGAAAAACATGTTTACCAACATTATTTAGAGAGAAAAAAAAAAAGGTTGAAAATGTCTCACAAAGTGAGTTCTTTTTCTCAGACCGAGAATGAACATTTCTGAGCAAATGTTGGGTGTCACCATTTTAGCTTGCCTGTAAAGAAATTTAGTTAATTGCCCTGTTTCAATTGCCACCATTCTCTCTGTTGCCACAAACACAATGTAAAAATACAAAATATGTTTACAGTATCTATTAAATTAGTGATATAATGACACAGATTATATAACCCATGAAGATTTGTTGTTCTTCAGAATGCATTTTGATTATTTTAAATGCTAACATCTGTAAGATGTTATGTATATCTATAATGTATGTGTCACAAATATTTAGAACATGTTAAATAAGCCAAACAGCTGCTGGAGTTTTTGAACGGCAGTAATTACATGCTAAAGCAATGAGCGCTAGCTTTGCCACTCAAGTGCCTGTCCAAGCCAAACATCCCCAAGTCAGATATTACTATAATATTAGTGAAAAGTAATAATATTAGTAAAACTATCCTTTTAACAGATGTTTCAGTGTCCAAAATGAAGAAGTCTTGTTTCATTTAGTTTTATTACATTAGTTAAATCTAATGATCACACTGCCTGCACACTAAAGCAGTTATAATAAACTCTTCATCTATGCTCATTAAAACATCTAGACTAATGTAATGCCTTTGGAGGGTTGTGTAGTTAATGCCGCTGTAATAAAAGTACGGAGTATTTGCTCGCTGCACATGTAGCCCGTGGAAAAACTGTTTATGTGCACCAATGGTGAAACAATGTACGTCTTTCAAACCAGTCAGTTGGACACCTGGAATTTAAGACCACACAACATGCTCTTAACCCAGTAGTCATGCATAACAAACCTTTCCACAGTGGGGTGACATAGTGGCTGCTCCTCTTGTGGCAACAGATATGTGATTCCAACCACTCCAACCACACGCAGACTAAAAGGTCCAACCTAAAATAATCAAATCCACTTTATTAGTGCAAGTTGTAAAGAAAAAGTCATATTTATTTGTACTGATCCCACCAGACTAACATTAATTGCTACAAATAAATAGCTGTATTTAAACACCTGTAGAAGTACAGCAAGAAGAAGTATCACTGACCTGAATGTAAACCCCTGGCCTTAGTAGGTGACGCATTTTCTCCAAAATTTCTTTCTGTAAGACATCCCATGTCACACTGCGTTCTAGATACAGTACGAATGGAAGACCGAACCTGCAACAAACGGAAAATACTGCTTCGATTTGTGATACCTTACTGTGTGGAGGTTTTTCTGTAAACTGTATGGAACTTCATGAGAGAAAGACAATAATCAGGGTGTCTGAATGTTTTCGGTTGCTGCTTTTACCTCCGTCCTTGATGGCCAGTGCAGGCTCTGTTGCAAATCAGCAGAATCATTTTCTCACATCCAGTGTTTTTGTTGGGTGAAGCTGGATTCATTGCACCCTGCATGAAAGACGGTGTTCGGCTGCTCTCTGCTCCGTATTTCAAATTGTTCTGATTCAAATTTGCAAGAAGGCTCCCTGGAAATTGTTAAAAATGTTACTTACATAATTTAAAACAAGATAAAACCAGCAGGAAGAGATATTAGCTAAGTCAGTTCTTATGTTTTCAAAGACAAAGGACTATGTTTAGCTTATTATCAGTTATGTTTCAATAAAGGCTGATTGGTTATGATTAGGATTATTTGACATGACTATACATCTAGTTTTTCTTAAGCCCAAAGTATTCTTCTGTTTTTACGCATACACTCGGGTATGCGTACAGTGCGCGTGACTTAAATATTGTCATCGGCATGGACCATTTTTTCTAACCGCACATACTCTTTATGCTCAACTAACACATTTGCAGTGATTTTTTTTGCATCATTTAGTTGGTTCAAACTATCAGACTAACTTTTGACTGGTAAAAAACACTGGTCCAGCCTGTTTAATCACAGCTGAAAAAAAACTGAGACGAAACAACAACAAACTTTTGGAGATGCGACAACAATAAACGACAACGTTGATGAGTGCTTGTATAAAGGGGCTAAGAGATACACACAAAAGTACAAAGATATTTTCATCAGTAATAATTTCTGGAGAGAAATAGCGCAGACCAACACTGGATAAAGATGGAAATGTCTAGTACGCATGCATTAACCACCTGTATTTGCGCTTACTACGAGTGTTTGCGTCAAAACTGACGTATACTTTGGGCTTTAACCAAAGTGCAATGCATGGAAAAAGTACCTCTTTTAGAGCGAATGTTTTCTAATCTAAAAGTCTCAGGAGTTTCAAAAGCAAAGATTGAGTCACTTTCTTGAATGATATCAAGATCGTCGTCATCGTCACAAAAGGACCGGTGGAAACCGTCGTAATACATTTCAGTCAGGACAAACTGCACAGACATAAGAGAGACGGATGTTCAGAAGTGGTTTACACTCAACATCTCAGTAATACAAAGCAAACAAACAGGAAACGGCTTTGGTTGATGACATTATATGGGAAGACGAACACACAAACAGCAATTACTCCATCAGTAACCCTCCATCAGTGCCCACAGCTCTATATTAATGGAGAATCAATATTGTATTCAGGGAAACAGTAAAGATCTTTAAACTAAGACTTGAAGTCGATGCAAAAAAACATGTCGGTACTGTGCAAAAAAACCTGTGGAAACTGCACCTGGTCTGGTGGGATCTTGGTCTCACGTGATACGGCCTCTCTCAGTCTGGACACAGTGCTGTTGAGTGGTACGGCCACACCAATCCTCATGCAGTGAGAGTACTTGCCTTGATAAACCACCGTCACATACAGAGGCCTGCAGGATGCCAATAAATCAACAAATTAATCCAAAAGCAACTTATAGTGCACAGAGACAGCCACCCTGGAGCAACCAAGGGCACAATAATGAAAGTTCATGGATAACACTACGAAAAGTTCAAACCTACAGCCTTTTGGTAATCAACCCAGATCTTTAACCATTAGTCAACATCACCACATACACCAAACTCAAGGGGTCCGTACACTCCCAAATGAAAATTCTGCAATCATTTACTTGTATTGTTTAAAATCTACAAGACTTTCCTTCTTACAAATGCAAATGAAGATATTTTAATGAAACCCCAGAGCTTTCTGTTCTCCACACAACCAAAACTTTCAATGCTTCAAAAAGTTCATGAAGACAGAGTAATCCATAGGAATCATCGCCTGACATGCAATAACGAACTTCACTGGTTCTTGCGCATCAAGCAAGCACTTTTGAGTTTACCATATTTGATGAGCTTATGTATGTGGGTTGATCAACGTTAATAATGTGAATAAAAGCCTAAATTGATGTTCATCATATAAAGCAGGGATGAGCAAACTTGGTCCTGGAGGGCCACACCTGCACAATCTAATCAATGTCTTCAGGATTGCTAGAGGGCTCAGGGGCAGACTGGCCATCTGGGGCTGGTTGCACCAGTTGTACGTAAAAAAAAGTTGGGTGTAAGCTCTACGCTGGACTTAGTTACATCCAGCTTTCTGATGAATATTTACACCTGTTGCACCATCTAAAACTACGACTAGGCGCAGATACGCTTAGCGTAGACCAGTGGTTTCCAAACTGGGGTACGCGTACCCCTGGGGGTACGTGAGGTGACAAGAAGGGGTATGCGAAAATGCTGAGTAGTTCATTTAATTTTACCTTAAAATAATATTAAAACCGAACATGCATTTCTAACTGCCAAAATGTCGTAAATTAAGTACATTTAATCAAATTACCTCATCATTTGCAGTCAAAAATGACTGTATCCACACAAGCTGAATGCATATGATAGAACGCGTGCAGTCTGCTGCCTTAAATCACGCCAAATTATTGCCGTTCTCAACAATGCACCTTTGTAAAAGTGGGGATTTAGCACTTACTCGCATGAAGAACAAATATAGACACAGATAGTGGATTAATTTTGATTTAAGACTCAAACTTTCTCCGATACAAAAGCATACCTTGTGAGTTCTTGTATTTAATGATAATGAGCAAGAATGCAATTGTTCCCAAATATCCACATGACTGCAAATAATGCGTGACATTATTATACAACAGGTCAAAAAACAAAACGTACATTTTAAACACAGTACTGTCAGTATTTACTCTATTTTGCAGTGAAATAATAGTTCTAACGAAAACCACAGCAGAAATACAAAACACGTCTGTTTCACGAACAATTCAGCGGCTTTGAACAAATCGTGAGAGTCAATGAGTCAATGATTCATTCACAGCCACTTGCTTCGTTACTGAATGAATGACTCAATGACTCACTCATAAAAACAGTGACTTGCTGCCACCTACTGGCAGTTTTAGTTAAATATTTTTTTAAGTTTTACTTAGTTTTACCATCACTGCATATTTCTCTATTTAACATTGTTTATTTAAAACATTATTTATTTTATAAAGTTATACATAAAGGTAAAAATATGCACTGGAAAATCAATTTAGGGGGCAAATATTGTCCCTTAATGGAAAAGGTGTGACTGCAGTCTAAGTGGAAGAGAGGGGGTACGCAGAAGGATGGTAATCCCTTCAGGGGGTACTCCAAGCTAAAAAGTTTGGGAACCACTGGCGTAGACAATGCACACACACACTGGCATGTTCTAAAGCACTGTTAGTTGAGACGCCGTTCACGTTACTATGGTTATCAATTTGAATATATTGGCTCCAATGAATAGATGAAAAATGACTGCTGAGCTGAAAAATAAATTAGATTGTGAAAAAAGAAAAATTATTGAGCTATTCAGTAAGTATATGCAACCTGCTGAAATGAAACCTTTCAATAAGTGATCTGTCTCCATATATATCTCATGGATTGGTCTGATCTCTCATTACTCTTTCACAGCAGAAAGCCCGCTGATCGTGTAGCCTGTATACCAGACGCGCCATTGTCTCAACGTTTTTATATTTATCTTTATTTTCACCATGGAAACAAGTCAAGACTTCTCACTTTACAGCTACCTTTTACGCCCAGATGGTGCAACAGGTATTAATTCTACGCAGGACTTAAAACGCATTTTACGTTAAGCTTAGTCTTACGACCGGGGGTACGTCCAGCTGGTGCAACCGGCCCCTGGAGTACCAGGAGTTTTCCTGGTAGGCCACTGGACAATGTGGGCCGGCCTGCTGCAATGTAAATATATATGAAGAATGGATTATAGTAAATTTTAAGTGGGCGCTGCCCACTTGAGGCAAAAACTCTAATCTGTTTAGCATGTTCAGTCTGTCTAAAAGCACTCAACAATGTCAAAATGTTTGAGATATCAAATCGAAGGAGACGGGATTTACTGTACACAGAACCTGAGCAGTGCGGCACTTTTGTTTGAAGAATGCAAGCAGAGGTAAGGTTAGCAGCTGAACATGGCAAGACATTATATACAGCAATATTTGCTTACTGTTTACAATAAACAACAACAAAAAAAAAAACGTTAAATGACAGACTTCATTTCCAGAGATGCAAACTACTGACCTTTTTGAATTTTTCATATTTTAATGCCATTTACATTATTCGTCACACAATGCACAAAGAAACATTAACGTAGCAGTTTTCAGCATATCAGATAAGAGTGAATGTTTGTGTAGCCTATCTGTTGTCAGGCTTCTTCAGTAATTGCATCATTTGAAAATTATTCATAAAACTCAAAATATTATTCTCAAACTTGCACTAAAACATGGTAAAACCAGCAACTTTCATATTCAAGTAGCCTATGTCCTGTGTTAGTAAAGTGTTTAAAAATAAAAATATAATTTGCCAATTAGTTCACATGCATTATTTTACACAATGGCGATCAAAAGTTTGAAATAAGACTTCTTTAATGTTTTTAAAAAAAGAGGAAGGCTGAATTTATTTGATCACATTATAAAATATTAATACAATTTCAAATATCTGTTTTCTATGTGAATTTATTGTAAACTGTAATGTATTCCTGTGATCAAAGCTGCATTTTCAGCATCATTACTCCAGTCCTCAGTCACATGATCCTTCAGAAATCATTCTAATAGGCTGTATTTTTCATAAACATAAGAATGTTTACACTCTTTCCCACAATTGGACCTCTATTGCGTGCTCCTGAAAGGACAAATAGAAAGACACCACAAAACATTCCACATTCTGCACTACATTCTAAGTCTTATTGACCATACCAGAGCATTGTTATATATGGATGGTAGGTATTGAACTTTAGTGATATTAAACTTCCCTGTATGGAAAAGAGATTTTACATTTTTTCAAAATTATTTACTATTTGCCATGTGCACCAGCCAGGAAAGATATTATAAAGAAGTATGCCAGTCATTAATAATGTTAATGATAAGCATTTCAATAATAATAAAAAAAGCATTTATATTTTTATGTTAGTAAAAAAATATAGCTCTGTGCATAAATGAGCTGGTGGGTTTTATGGTGAGGTGTGTTGCAGACCGGGTGTGATGAGCCGCTTTGTGCCAGAAGCTTTAAAGTTTTGGTGGAATGAACATTCAATGGAGGGACACAAATCTCTCTGATTTCATTAAAAAAAAAAAAAAAAAAAAAAAAAAAAAAAAAACTTAATTTTCCCATTAATCATCTTTTTAAATAGTAATGCCTTACCTGAAAGCATCTTCTCCAATTTAATTTATGTGAGGATGTATATTAAAAAAAAAAAAAAAAAAAAACCAGCAGATACACCTTAACGCACTACTACAGTTTTTTTAATCGCATTCAGCAGCCTGTAAGGTCTGAAAGCATTTAGCACTGCTTTAATGATGCTTGATCACCTCTCCAAATGCATTAGTAAGCAAACTCATCTCTGAAGAGGAAAAGCAGTGCGCAGTGGCCCCAAAAGACAAACCCTTACTGGCTAAATCAACAACTCCTCATTAATATCTGCCCATGTGAAGTGGCATATCAAGGAAGGGCAGGGAATAAATGGCCTATGAAATAATACACCGAGATAACAGCAATTGCGAAGCATGGATAAACAGAATTAAGGAGAGGGCAAATTAAATCTACTCTCACAGACTGTGATGACCAGGGCAGCTATAAGTCACCGCTTAAGTTGCACATCGTTGAGCCTCCAGACGAAATTTCCTCTTTCTCGGATCAGTCATTCTTCATGCTGACAGAGCATAAGCTCCAAATCTACTCTTTCTTTGCACTAATGTTTTTCAGAGTGGAGAGATGCCGACAGTGCAGAAAGCCACTGTGGGTGGACGGGTCAAAATATACCACCCCACCCCCCCCGATGCCTCTTTATGAAGTTGAACTTCTTGGATTAGGGATGATATAAAGTCACCGGCAGGGTTTTACACAATAATGATGTGGAAGTAAAACCTGCCCAGCTATTCTACTCTCCCTGGGACTATTATTCACTGGTTCATCATCTCTGATGTACAATGAGGGGCAGGTGTGCTGTAAATCACTGTCTGTCTTCTAATAGTACGACTTCTTTAAATGATTAATGTGTACTAATAAATTCAGCTTCTTAAAAATGCCTCTGGATTAAACCAAGTGCTCTCCTTGATCAACCACTACACTGGCTATTTAAAAATAACATCACAGCACCGCAGGAGAGAAGCAGAACAGGATGATAACATGAAGGGAAATTTATATTTAGCACCTAAATCAAAGAAAAAATAGCAACTTCAGAAATATTGTATTTTATGAAGGAATATTTTGAGTAAAAGAAATTTAAGCTCTGTCAAAACAGACATCTATGACATATCTGTGACATACTGCCGGTTTCCACAGAAAGTCAAAAAGTCAAAGTTCACTCAAAAAAATGATTCTAGCTGCTTGTTCAGTTTATTTAAATAAAATAAGCTGAACCAACACAAATCTTTAGTTTTTTACTTAATTGGCATTTGCACTCAATTGTATTATGTTAAATGAAATTAAATTTGCAAAATGTTAGGTTAACCTAAACCATTTGTGTTGGGACGACATGAATCATTTATGTTGCATTGATTGAAACTGGGCAGTGGATTTCTAGTTCCCAGCATGCTTTGCGTAGGGAAAGATCAGGACAGTAAATGATGAACTTAAGTGCTGTTTAATGTGTTTTTAGTAAAGGGAAATACCTTTTAAAGTTTGATGTTCAGTTATATTTGACATTTAAAAGAGTTTGTTATGTCGATTTTTTTTGAGGTTACCATTATGCTGAAGTGTAGACCTTGTGGTTAGGCTATGGGTGGCTGCATGAAATAAATCTATGTTGTTCTCAACAAGCTTTAACTGTGCTAAAGCCAGTGATGAGAAGTTCTTTACCTGATCATTACTTGCATGCTATAAATGTTACTTAGCATATGAAAAAGTGATATTTTAGTTTAGTTTTTATAGAAATATAAATAAATTAGTTTGAGGACCAGCACATAATTTACACAGTCTACATATGGTCATCAGCTTTATCCCTCTCAATGGTCATGAAACATGTATGTCTGTGTACAACAGCTATTCACAACCTAAGCACAAGCGCACATCTTCACCATGATGGTAACAAAAAATGTTTTATATATATACGCTACAAACTCTTTTAAATGTTCAAAATAACTAAACATTAAACACTTAAACACTAACAGGTCTTTCCATTTCCTTAAAAGTGCAGAAAACTTGAGCAACACTGCACAAGGGCACCAGTCTGAATTGCAATAGCACTGGTTGGATCAACAAGAATGAATTATGTTCAGGAAACATTCACAGAATATGTCAAATGAAACTGGTGTGATCTCATTCAATTAGCATGAATTTTACTCATCAGTACAATTAACCTATCTTAAGTTCAAATAAATCAGTTCAACTGTGTGGAAATAGGTGTCATAATTGAATTAAGTTAGACCAACAAGTTATTTTTTTGAGTGTTTAAAGGGGTGGTTGAATGCGATTTCACTTTTTAAACTTTAGTTAGTGTGTAATGTTGCTGCTTGAGCATAAACAGTATCTGCAAAGTTACAGTGCTGAAAGTTTAATGCAAACGGAGATATTGTCTTTTAAAGTTATGGCAGTTTATTGCCTACAAAAACGACCGGTTTGGACTACAACAAGCTTCTTCCCGGGTTGGTGACATCATAAACCAGGGGTCATCAACTATATTTGTCCAAGGGCCAGAATTTTTCACTGCAGACACTGTAAGGGCCAGATACTCGTAATATAAAATAAAATTTGAATTGTATCCTAATATGTTATTATTTGATATACTAATTCGAATTCCAAATTTATGTTATTTTTTACATATTACCTACTGCAGCAAGCCACCAGGGGGCGATAGCGATATTTTAGGCTTCATATTCGTGAGGCTGTCAAGCTGTCCATCACTGTCACGCAATTGTGCGAAAATCCCAGGCAAGGAAAATTTTGACATTTGTGAAAAAATGAGCACGTGAAACAATAAAAGATGTTCAATGAGAGAACGCGTTTATCGTCATTCTTGACTGAAGGCAGGCTATGGCACAAGCTACTTTTCAGAAGGCTTTTTTTTTCGTTAGATTTAAAAATAAAAAACGGTTCTCATTCCCCCTTGAATAAGGCCGGCGACACACTGGCTGCGTGAGCGTCTCACCTGCGTGGCGTGTCCGTTTTTTTTTCGGCTCCCATATTTAACAGGTTGGAGTTTGCACACTGAGACGCGCGTCTCAGGCGCGCTCGAGCCACGCAGAAAACGCGTGCATGCTAGAAATAGAACCGACGCGTGTTCCAGCAACGGGAGTGTTCTCTGGCTAGAGCGCAGAACAGTGGAGTTTGTATGGACCTAAGTGCATGTCTGAACTTGTGTTTTGTTGCTTTGACATTGTGTAAAATAGAATAATAGAAACAAAATGTATTAGCATTTTTACCCGTTATTATCAATCTAAATTGATCTCGTTTTTAATTTAACTTAATTTCGTTTTTCTTTATTTAAATTTCGTTTTTTCTTTATATAAATTTCGTTTTTCTTTATTTAAATTTCGTTTTTTCTTTATTTAAATTTCGTTTTTTCTTTATTTAAATTTCGTTTTTCTTTATTTAAATCTACCCTTACTGTGCCAATTTGTTAGTCAGAAAAATATTAGACTACCTTAAAAGTATTGCTTAATTTAACAGACCTGTGTGTGCGTTTTATATCACTAGTGCAGTGTCCGTTCTCGGAGCATAAGCCCTGCCCGCGTGAGGTGCGCCGCTTCCCGCTGTCTCGCGTGTCCATCTATATTGCACCAAATTCGACACTGCACTCCCTTGTGAAGTCGATTGGATGAACGGTTCTCGAAATAATATAAATGCAAACGGACATACAGACACAGATTCCTGCCTTTATTAGAGAGAAAAATATGTTCAGCCCCTCTCTCCGAAGCTTCGAATAGTCGATGTTCATCAAAAATGGTATTCGGACAAGCCCTAAACTTTTTCCTCTTACAAGGCTATTCCTGATTTCATTATTATTCTGGGGGCCGGATGGAAATCTCTGGCGGGCCGGATTTGGCCCGCGGGCCGCCAGTTGACGTTGCATGTCATAAACCCTGCAAAACACGCCCCGGGAACACACAACAAAGTGGGCGAGGCCATGTCATGCAGCATAATGGAAGCGGAAGAGTTGTGTACACCGGGCGCGAGCGGCGCGACGCGTCAAAATATAATATAACACATTATAATATGTCATATTTTCTACACTAGATGCGGTGCTGAAGACAACTTCCAGAATCTACACAAGTTCAATGCTGGATTTGCACAAAGACTATTACTGAAAGATGGAGCAGTTCCCACTTTAAAAGCAGAATCTGCTGTTTATTGGCTTCAAACTGTAAGTACGTTTTATTGTTTGTACATGTCTTTTAAATGTATAGTTCTGTTGCTATTTTTTGGTTGCATCAAGGACATAAACAAAGAGCAACTCGTTTTTGCTTCGCTAGCCAGTTAGCTAAATTCTATTGCATACTTCAACAAACTTCTATGTTCATAGACAAACAGATGTTCATGCTATAAATTAAACGCAACCTTTACAAAAATGCTACTACTCAGTCATGTATTCGGCTACAGTAAAGCTTTAATCAGGATAAAACTGTATATTGAAAGCTAACAAACAGCAGTGACAGCATCTAAACATTTTGACACAAATACTAAATGAAATACCATTCTTAAACGTCCTTTAAAAGCCGCGATTGCTGTTCATCTGGGTCTGATTCGGGCTCAATTTGATACAGCAATATAATCAAATTGAGCATACAATATAACCGAAGCCGGTAACAAATGGTAAGGGGCGTGGCGTTTCCGGACGCTTCAGCGAATCACGATGGCTCTCGATTACACTGGGCCAGCTAACCAATCTGAGCACATTGCGTATTTCGGAGGGAGTGGCTTCATAGAAGCAGGAAGTCAAATGAGCCGTTCATATGACAGTGGAAACAGAGGTGCAGAATAAAGCTAAAATATATGAAAAATACAGCGTTTTCAAAAAAACGAAGCATTAAGACATGTTAAACTGCACCCCAAAAACACAATCAAGCCTAGAAAAAAAACACTGAACCACCCCTTTAACTTGTCCCTCAGTGAAAACAAAGGGAGAATGCCTACACTGTAATATGCTTACAATGAAAAGCTATGAAGCAAGTGTTGTTATTGTTAACTAAAATTAAAACAAAATAAAAATTGTTTTTGTTAATAAAAAAAAAAAAAAAAAAATAATAATAATAATAATAATAATAATAATAATAATAATAATAATATATATATATATATATATATATATATATATATATATATATATATATATATATATATATATATATATATATATATATATATATATATATAAAAAATTACAAATGTAAATGAAAGCTAGAAACATTGCATTGGCAACTAACAGAAATATGTTTTAGTTGAAGCACTAAAATGTCTAAAACTAAAATGAACATATATTAAAGCTAAATGACAATAAAATTACTAAAATTTAACTAAAATGAATAGGAAACTGAAATATAAAAAATAATGCCTTAAAGGTGCTACAGAGGATCTTTTCGTTGACTGAGAAACCAAAGACTGTTAGTGAGTTTTTGAAATGAGCGAATGCCTTTCGAGGGAACGCCTCCCAAAACTCGTGCACGAGTACTGGAACACGAGTGTTTACCACCGGCATTCGCTGTGTCGTGTTAGTGTATTCATTATGTCGGACTCACCGCAGGTAACTCATAATCTGCAGTTGTTACTCCTGACAAAAACATTGTGTGGAAAGTTACTGGAGCACGCAGCCGCGCACGTCTCTCACAAGGAACGTCATGGCAGTGATTGACAAGCCAGAGGGCCAATTGTTTATGCGATGATCACGTAAACGATTGGCTGATGTTTTTAAGGCCCTACCTCGTGCACAGATCATGTATATTAATATTATTACTTTCAGTGCACCTAATAAATAGTCTTTTATCAGTTAGTAAAGACAGTTTCAAGTAATATTGCAAAAATGTATAAAACAAAACAATGTATAAAAAAAAAATCTGTAGCACCTTTAAAACAAATATTTGAAAAACACATTCCGTGTCAAATCAAATGATTTCGGAAACTTCCCCCGCTCAAATTTTTGATTTTGTTAATATTTTTTCTGTACAAAAGACAAATCTAAATAGTGTCACAGATGTATATTTACTGATTAGTCCACTATTTTGTAGAGAGGGGCCAAAAAAATATTAGTAAAACCTGTTGACTTTAGCAATCTTTGTTTCATTATATGCCAACAGTGACAGTTCAAAAATGATGGGAAAAAGCACTTCTTGTGTTTTTTGCCTCAAGTTTGCATGCCTTTTGAATTTATATTATACAAGGATATGTAACAGTCCATAAAACACTATTTGACATGGAACAAACTTCACTCACTTGAATATCAGCTTATAAAGTAACTTTTAAAAGTCCTTTAACACAAATATGAGATGAGATGAAAAAAAAGATTATATACTTCTAACAAATAAATATTAAAGGTGATAGAGAGGATTTTTAATATGTCCAAAGACTGTTACAGTCCATGCGTAAACCCCCTCCTTCACACTATTTTAAAGGAACGCCTCCCAAAACGCATGACATGGTTTACCACCGGCATTCGCTGTTATTAAAACATTTTACGACTCTAAAACTCACTTGCTCAACATAATATTGTTTCCTGCTCTGAAGCAGATTTTATACTTTCAAGAATTTGAACAAGACTGTAATGCAGACTGAACGCAACTGGCTCTGACTGGACGCGTTTGAGCGCGATCAGTCATAAGTATCAATTTACATTCATAATCGGCCTTACAATCGTTAAGCCGCGCACACACTTAGTGGATTCATTATGTCGGACTCACCGCAGGTAACTCATAATCTGCAGTTGTTACTCCTGTCTCCTGACAAAAACATTGCATGCGGCGCATGTAGAGTGTGGAAAGTTGAGCGCGCGGCCGCGCGTCTCTCACAAGGAATGTCATGGCAGGGATTGACAAGCCAGAGGGCCAAACGTTTACGCGATGATTGCGTAAATGATTGGCTGATGTTTTTAAGGCCCTACCTCGTGCACAGATGATGTATATTAATATTATTCCTTTCAGTGCACCTAATAAATAGTCTTTTATCAGTTAGTAAAGACTTTCAAGACGTTTCAAGTAATATTGCAAAAATGTATAAAACAAAACATCCTCTTTACCACCTTTAAGCAGCACAAGTGATTTCAGCATTGATGACAATAATAAATGTTTCTTGAGGATCAAATCATCATATTAGAATGATTTCTGAAGGATCACGTGACACTGAAGACTGGAGTAATGATGCTGGAAATTCAGGTTTGCCATCACAGGAATAAATTACATTTTAAAATATATTAACAGAAAAAAAGTTATTTAAAATTGTAATGTTACAGCTTTGGTGAACATAAGAGAATTCTTTCAAAATCATCTTTTAATCAGTTGTTTATCCATTTATATAGATACCACAGAGCAGCAACATGTTTCATGGTTGGTGAGGATATATTGTGGGCTGTGATACACATACACCCCAAAGTTTCCAGAGTTAAATGAAGCCATTAGTTGTATCTAAATGTAATCTGAAAGTCCATAGCAGACTAAATTAACAACATCATTACAACAGTCATGAAATCGAATGCTTCATCTAAACTTCGCAGACGCGTCAGGACATATTTCTTCATATTCATCCTACCCCTGATGATCAGTCACATCATTAATAAAGACACAACGTAGGTCAATCTGTCTTTATGTCCTCACTACAGATGAAGCATGTTGCCATCATCAAAACACAGAGCAAGGGATTTAAATCAGAGTCTCTCTGACATGAGTGCTTACCGTGTGTGAGGTAATGGAATCGGGAGGGAGATGCAAAGAAAAGGATCAAAAGTGTTGCTCTGTTTTTGACAGTGGGGACAGGTAAGCGAAGATCTGGAATCAACAGAGGTCACAGTGAGTGATTTCAATTAAGGCAAATATATAAAATTAAGTACAGCTGACAGACAGACATGAATGATCATACCTGTACTGAGCTTGAAACAGCTCTTGGACAAATGAGCCGGCTGAAAGAGGAGGTGAAGGTCCCTCTAATGCTCCATCATCTTCCTCAATAGGTGGCTATGGTGACAAACATGAGAATATTCACAATACTAATACCAGTAACTCAAGACAAACAGGAGGAAAGAAGGTCAACTATTGAATATGCATAATAGATTTGCATATGATGCAACAAACATTTACCACACCAATAACTGAAATGCATATAAAATGTGTTGTGTACAGAGCAGGCAGCAACAATAACACAGTGTCCACACAGCATGGGTTTTCCGGGAATATGGTTATGAGTCCTGAACATGTACGTGTGTTATAGAATGCAGTTGTCACTCCCGTAAATAACCATACGGCGAACATAACTGTATTAAGGACTAAAATACAGGACTGACAACTAGGGATGGGACAAAATATCGATATGGCGATATATCGTCGTCCTTCTCTGTGCGACATGAGAATCCTATCGCTGCGCCAAATAACGATATTTTAATTTAACAAAATAAAGCACTATAAATAGATATTTCTGCTCAAAGCGTCACTACTTCAAGGTGGCGCTCAACACATGAATGAGGGAAACGTGAACATAAGTTAAGCAGCCTAAGAAAAAGAGGTTATTAACAGGATGGCGGACAGCAGTGTGAGTAAAATAGATGCCCCAGCCACGTTTAAGTTCAAAGTCTTGACGCAATTTTATACCATTGATGTGACAAACGTAGACATCTTTGGCGTTCTTCAAACGATATACACAGTAGCGTTTGAAAGCATATTAGGGATCCGCTGATAGACGCCTGCTTTCAAACGCCCGTGTACATCTGTGTAAGCGCTCGGTGAAGAACGTCAAAAGGGTCTGTTTGCATCTGGTCACTATATGCATTTTCTCTGATCGGATAGCCATCCGATCGTGAAAAGACTAGGTGTGAATGCCCTCCGAAACGCATTTGAGACAGATTTAAATCAGATCGCTCAAACCACTTCAGGAGATGGTCTGGGACGCATTCCAGTCAAAGCTGTCTATGTATCAGTCTAAGGCCGTGTGTCCACCAGAGTGTTTTTTCCAGCAGCTAGCGTACTTTTTCAATTGTTTTCAATGGGAGCGCTGCATTTTTTAAACGCCAGGAGCGTAACGAGGCGCTGAGCGTCTTTTTCACGCTCAAGCGCTGAGAGCTCTGCGTTTTTTACTGGTCGCCTCGAGTTGAAAAATGTTCAACTTTGAGTAAAATGCTGCGCTCATCACTGTCACTTTTCAGACAGCCGTCCAATCAGAGTAGAGGAGGGGCGGGACAAATACAACACCGACCAACTGTCACAACATTCTTGCTGTACAGCGACATCAACAAGCAGAGAACGGAACAAATGGATGAGAAATTAATATTGCTGCTCTCCGAAAATACATAGCAAAGTAATTTCACATTGTGTCAACATTTTAAGTCTGAAACAGATTACCTGCAAAATCAGTTATAAGTAACAGTGACGTGTATAATCCGTATCATAGCAACAAAGCGTCTCAACGGAAAAAAACGCTGCGCTGCAGAAGCGCTCTCAAGCGCTCACAGATAGGCGTTTTAAGCAGAGCGCCAGCTGAAAACGCTTCGGTGGACACACGGCCTAAATGCATCTGGTTTCTGAAACTATATGTAAATTTTACTCCTCCCAAAAACACTAAAACTGAAACATGTGAGAGTCAGATATGACAACACTACTGCATCACGCATCGCCGCAGATCTGTTCAGCAAGCTGATGCACAAACTGACGCATATGAAACTGAAATCAAGTCGCAGACGCATAACACACAATTATCTTCATTAAAAGTAACGAGACCTTGTTGTCGCTCTCTCCTATTGTGTTCTTTGATTTTGAAATTAGCTGATGATCAATAAAATGCACCTCATATATCTTGCTTTTTAGTGGCGTGAACTCCATTAAATCTACATATATCGTGGGAACTGAAGATCGGAATTATCCCTTTTGCGGATAAAGAGAGAAAACCTGCACTTAACCTTTTCACTTGCATTTTGTTTTCATATTAAGACCGATACCGCGATGTATCATTATAGGATTGTATAACAATATACCGATTATCGCAGAATCGTGATATTATCATTGTCGTGAGCCATTTATCGTGAGGTACCCTCCGATTCCCACCCCTACTGACAACCGTTTTCGGCAGCACTGTGAACGTGGCCTATATAATAATTCAGATAAAACTTGTGAACACATAATCATCACAAGGAATAATGTGTCGAAGTAAATTCTCCAAATATTCCTGAACATAAACTAATTTTTACAGGACAGCTTTTTGCATGTTGCACATACACTACCGTTCAAAAGTTTGGGGTCAGTAACATTTTTTTTTAAAGAAAAAAAAATAAATACTATTATTCAGCAAGGACACATTAAATTAATCAAAAATGACAGTTAAAAATATGATATTTATAATGTTACAAAAGATTTCTATTTCATATAAATGCTGTTCTTTAGAACTTCCCATTCATCAAAGAATCCTGAAAAAGTATCACAGGTTATAAAATAATATTAGGCAGCACAACTGTTTTAGAATGTATTAGAATGATTTCTGAAGGATCATGTGACACTGAAGACTGGAGTAGTAATGATACTGAAAATTCAGCTTGGATCACAGAAATACATTAGCCTACATTTTTTAATATATTCAAATAGAAAACAGTTATTTTAAATAAATATTTCATTATATTACTGTTTTTACTGTATTTTGATCAAATAAATGTAGACTTAAGGGACTTCTTTCAAAAACATTAAAGTTTTACCAACCCCAAACTTTTGTATGGAAGTGTATCTGCCTTTAAACAATCCAAAATGATTTATTTCTACTGTATGTTACTGAAACTTTGAAAAGAGAATCCCTTCTCCCCCTGAGGGATAAGGGATGAGTTAAAATAATTTTCTATGCTAAATCAACATAATGCCAAAAAAAACTTTTTTCTTGGGTATTGACCCAAGAACATTCGTTAAAAATTCAGAATTAACATGTTAGACCAGAAAACATCGGTAACTTAATATCTACACAACCTAAGTGCACAGAAGAACTGCTGTCAAACGTCAGGATAAAGTTTCATATGATTATGCTGCACCATAAAGGAAGAGTTTGAGTAAATAAATAAACCCCCAAGACAGTGTAAGTGATTAATAATCTGACAGGCTGACAATCTTTTATAAGTTTAAGATTCCAGCTAAGCATCTGGCTCTCCAGGGCAGTGTAGTCAGTCGGCCAGGAAACTGTCAGCCTCATGCTCCTTGGCACAAACTCTAGGAAACCACAACGTACATCTAAATCAATCGGACAAGCTGAATGACCTCATGCGAGGATGCAAGTGGCTGACCCTGACCAGGACACCACAAGCTGTAAAAAGAAACCAAACGATCCCTCCTCCAAACAGGCCATAGGATGTGACTTAATGTCCGATGTATTTGATATAGAGCAGAATTTAAATCCCCTAAACTCTTTTGCCCTGATCTTTGTCAGACTGATGTCTGATTTGAGACTCCTAGCTGCCATTCCAGGGGAAAATGGCTCTATAAATCCAGTCACGTTTGGCTCTTATCCTGTTCTGCTATTTAAACGATTGAAATCTCAAGCTTTTATTGTCCTGTCAATATAAACCCCATCCTGTGCAAACTTTGTAAACAACAAGAGTGGTTAACAGTCTCCAAATTAAGCTGAGCTTAAGGCTGTGTCCACGAAAGTGTTTTTTCCCGAGGCTAGCCTATTTTTCCAATTGTTTTCAATGGGAGTGCCGCGTTTTTAAAAATCCAGCAGCATGACGAGGCGCTTAGCGTCTATTTCACACTGAGTTCTGAGCACTGTATGTTTTTTCTTTTTTTACCGCTCACCGAAAGTTGAAGAATGTTCAACTTTTACCTGGCTGTCTAATCACAATGGAGGAAGGGCGGGACAAATGCCACACCGACCAACCACCACATCCTGCTTGTACAATGGTAACAGACGACAACTAGCATAATAATGGAACTAGGGCTGCACGATTAATTGCAATTAACCCAAAACCACGCTTAAACCGTTTGAATCAGTGCGATTATGAAATCGCGATTTTTTTTTTATGCACAGCTTGTCAGTGAATCACGTTTCTGTGACCAGTAGTAAATGCTGCTTCATCTGAAAGCACTGCGAGTTTGAGCCGCTTATAACGTGCATTTGAAAAAACAACACGTGTCAAACATCTTTCCAAACGTGAGAAGCATTTATGAACCTCTGGTCCAACAAAAGACAACATTTAATAACATGTTTTTACTTCAAACTAACTTCATAATGTCAGTTGAGTGTTTGAAAACACCCTTCTGTGAGATGATGTGCTTCTCACACAGAATAAGACACAACATATTATTTCATAGTATTCTATACAGTGATAAAGGCTACGTGTCGATTAGCATTGCATTATAAATATTACTTATTATCATGAAATACCCAAGAAGGCTTGAAGTCGTCAGATAAACCATATATTGTCGTAGTCGTGTGTTTATTAGTCATGTTTAATCAAAGAGCGTCAATCTTTTGTTTATTCAGCTACAGTGATAGTGTGAATCCCATAAGGATTTTTCTGGAATGACGTGTGTTATCTTTCTTCTGCGGGGCATATTTGAAGTTGAGAGCGCCCTTTGGCTTTCAGATGGAGCAGCATTTAGCCATACTTCTCTGACAAGCTGTGCATTTATTTAAAAAAAAAAAAAAAAAAAAAAGGCAAAGCGCAGCCAATTGCCAAATCGCATGGGGTTTATTTTCAATTAATCGTGCAGCCCTGAACGGAACAAAATAATTTAAAACAGAAATAAGCTATCTGTGAAATGAGATACTAGTAACACTCCTGTGGATATTCTGTATCATAACAAGCAAAGTGTCTCAACAGAGAGAGAAAAAAGAAAAAAAAACACTGCGCTGCCAAAGCGCTCTCAAGCGCCCACAGCTAAAACAGTTTTCAGCTGGCTAAAAACGCTTTGGTGGACACACGGCTTAAGAGGAGAAAGTACAACATCCTTAGACTAGGTAGCTATGCACCAGCAAAACATTCAGTCATTTCACTATGATATCAGCCATACCTTTATAGAGCCTCTAATGGTAGGGTGTACTAGATGGTTGAGGTCTTCATGGACACGGTCCAGTAGCCAGAGAAGGAACTCCTGGGCGTCGTGCTGTGCATTTCCTCGGTACTGCATGGCACTCTTGGCCACAGCATTCTACCAAAACACACACAGAGTGTTAGTCAAGTTTGGATCAAGAAGACATGAATGTTTCTAAACTCTAGGAGCAAGATCAGATATGGAAAACTTACAGTCAGTGTTGACAATTGAGCTTTTAACCTTATAGAGCCTTTAGTGTATCATATATTGATACATGAATTTCTAAGGTCTCAACATGATCAAAACTTTTGTACACAATCTACTACATGCCTTCTGTCGTCTGATTGATAGTTTATACTTTTCTTGCAAGCAAAACACCTTTTAGTACAATCGTAAAAATGTCCAGCAAAATGCTGTAATGTGTCTTTTTGCTGTAAAATCTTTCATGGTGTTTATAAACGTTATAATAACTTTTATATTCTTAATATTTAAAGATGAACAAAATCAAAAATTACTAGACAAAATCAACTTAGGTTTACTTAATTATATATTATATAATATATATATAATCAAGTAAACCTAAGTTGATTTTAAGAAAATATATAAGAAATATAGCTGCGAGCAGCGATGGCGGGCCCAAGCCCGGTGGCACCGCCACCCCGGTGGCTTCAGGGCAACTGTGCACAGCGGGCAATAGGCACTTAAAACGGTTAAACATCAAAGGACTATGTCAAATTCACTCCACATTTACTGCACTACAAGGTGCCACTATAGAGCCCCTCCTCCCTGCCCATTTTCAAAGGATTACATGTGCCAAGTTTTAACATTATTCTGATGAATTTTGAAGCAAATCAGGTAAAAATAAGAGGGTGATCTCAATGTATGCTGAAAGTGACACATTTTCTGCTTCCAGTTGGTGGCGCTATTACTTTGAATCACAATAGTCACATCCATGTGATCAGCCTTGTACAACGAAGACTAAGCCGAAGTTTCATCAAAATCAATTAATGTATGCAGAAGTTATAACACTTTGTTTCCCTTTTCTTGCCATAAATTCGTTGCCTCGCCACGGCCAAACCGTTTGAGATATCCAAAATCCGTTTGCAATTAAACAACTTCAATGTGTTAGCAACAAGTTAAAAAAAGTTTGGTGTAAATTGGATAAACCCTGTAGGAGCAGTAGTATAAAATTCATAGCCTGTTTTTTCAAAAAATTAACATTCAAACCAAAATAGCTGACTTCCTGTTGGTCGGAGCTAATGAATGTAAATTAGAAAATTGTCCGGCTTGATGAGAACAATATGTGTACCGAGTTTGGTGATTGTAGGAAAAACTAACCCCCCCACTTTTGTCAAAAGGTGGCGCTACTGAGCCCCTCCACCACGCCCATTTCTATGGCTTTGTCCATGTCTACTGGTTGACAATATTGATGTGTGTGTCGAGTTTCATGCAATTTGAAGCATGTTAAGAGCCTCAAAAACACTCAAGAATATTATTACAGTTTGACCTGTTGCCATGGCAACAATATTTCAAATATCAAAAATCCTGTCATAGGTCTACATCTGCTGTGTATTGACATTACACTGATGAAGTTTGAAGCAAATCAGGTAAAAATAAGAGGGTGATCTCAAAACATTTCAAAAAGTGATACACTTCCTGCTGCCAGTTGGTGGCGCTATAACTTTGACTCACAATAGTCACATCCATGTGATCAGACTCCTATAACGAACACACTCGTGAAGTTTCATAAAGATCAATATATGTATGCAGACGTTATAACACATTTCCTGTTTCCTTTTTCTCGCCATAAATTCGTTGCCTCGCCACGGCCAAACCGTTCGAGATATCAAAAATCCCCTGGCAATTTTTAATCATCAGTGTCTTGACTTCATGCTGACCGAGTTTGGTGGCGATCGGATTAATCGTCTAGGAGGAGTATATCAAATTCCAGAGCATGCGTTTTTCAAACAACCCTTAATAGCTGACTTCCTGTTGGCGTGGTGTTTAACTTAGAGCACGAAAGTTGTTCGGCCCGATGAGGTCTATATGTGTACTGAGTTTCATACTAATACGTGCAAGCGTGTTTAATATATGGACCAAATTTTCAGACTTTTTTCAAGGGGGCGCTGTCGAGCCCCCCTGCCACGCCCGGGTACCAGCCTCTCCGGCGTCCTAATGGCCGCGGATTCCAATGTGTGTGCCAATTTTCAAGAGTTTTTGAGCATGTTAAGGCCCCCAAAAAGCCCCGGAAGACGGAAAAAAAAAAAAAAAAAAAAAAAAAAAAAAAATAATAATAATCCTTAGAAGAACAAGAGGGCCCTGCGCGAATTTTCGCTTGGGCCCTAAAAATCATATCATGTGCAACAAATATGATACATCAGTCTGTTGAGGCACATTTATTTGTACATCTCTCAATCATCATTATATTGCATTGTGTTGTATTTTGTTCTTCAATGAAAACTACAGAGTTTTGATCATAAAACAGAGCATTTAGCCTAAACAGTATATTATCTTACTAAGACATATTCATGGTTTATACAGGTATTGTAAAATTAAATTCTAGGACTTTCAAGGACTTTAAAAGCACTACTTTTTTGTTTTGTTTTCAAGGACTACAATCAGAGATCTCACTTATCAAACAAGATCGATAAAAAAAAAAAAAATAATAATAAAACAAATTAGTAGAAAACAAGTGCAGCATGTCAAGTGGGTTGCAGTCAGATTCTTTTTTGTGGTTTACAGACTTTAGTAATGAGAAGTTCAACATTTCCACGAATCACTTCTTTTGAACGGTTCATTTCTGAGAACAGCTCAAAACTAACTCCCTCTTCACATCATCGGTTCTCTGTGAATTACCAAACAAACTTTCAATTCTCGATTTATTGATTTAGCAAGTTATTGACTTGAGAACCGCTCAAACGGATTCAGGCCAATTTATGAATGATTTGTCTGGACTGTGTTTTGTTTGGTTTTTTTAAGTTGGCATGAAGTGGAATGGTAGTGAGGGGAAGATATATATTTTGATTAAAGATTACTAGTGCACATGAATTTAAAAAAATATATATACATATGTTAAGGGATTGGGAGTAATGGAATACATGTAACAGCGTTACGTAATAAGGATACAAATTAGATACTAGAAATTGTTGAATAAAGCCTCAAAAAAGTATTCTCATTGCTTCATAACATTAAGGTTGAACCACTGTAGTCACATGGAATATTTTAATGATGTCTGTACTACCTTCCTGGACCTTGAAATTGGTTATGACATTGATGTCAATAGGGAGGTCAGAAAGCTCTCAGATTTCATCAAAAAATATTTTAATTTGTGTTCCGAAGATGAACAAGTAATTAATGACAGAAATGTCCTTTTTGGGTGAACTAATCCTTTAATAGATTTCTAAATATACACCAGCTTAACAGAAATTATTCTGAAAGTAATGTTTTCCAGCATAATGATGGAAATATGAATGTGTTTAAAGCTTAATTTTTCATCTGGCACTAATTTGCAGACTCTCATTAAGCTACATAGTTGCGGGGTCCACTTGTTTAAACGGCAACAGAGGCAAAACAGATCTGAGAGAAATTTTGAAAAGGAGAATTAAAAACAAAAAAGCAAGGAATGTACCATGTGGGAGAGTTTTGCTAAAATAGTTAACCAGGACAAATCAAGTAATTTGTACGTGATTTGTAACGGCTGTGAAGCGCTGTAAAGCCTATCCAGCCTTTTCTTAGGATGAATGCATTTTATTTCTTGTGTGTGTTCAGGAAGTTGCAGTGATAGAAATAATGACAATTTATGTTTAAAAGGAGTAAAGCCCAAGTTTAAGCTATTAAAAAATAAAATTGCCAAAGAAGAACTTTTACTTTAAATAGCTAAATGTTCAATTAAAAGCAACCTACTTCAGTGTAATATGTTGATCATGCTTAACAACAGAGAATTAGAATAATTGTAATTTGACGATAGGGTGTGGGTATCTAAATCAGAGGAAATCATAGGTTTGCAATCATTCTCCTAAATATTGATTTTATTTACATATGTGACCTTGAAGGACTCCCAAAAGTAATCAGATTACATTACTTTCATATTGTGGTGCTTGGATCATGTTACTGAATACTTATTTAGGAAGTAATTTGTAACTGGACCGGAATACATTTTTAAAGGGTTAGTTCAAACAAAAATCCTGTCATTAATTACTCGCCTTCATGTCTCATCTCCCTATAATATACAATCTCTGGCATGAGTGTGATGACGACGAGGGAGCCGGCCAATAATGAGTCGGCGTTCCGATGTAGAACCTGGAAGCGCTGAACGTAAACAGTGTATGAGAATGACACAGAAGAGAAGACATTGTTGAATAAAGTCGTTATTTTTGTTTTTGCGCTCAAAAAGTATTCTTATCGCTTCATAACATTAAGGTTGAACCACTGCAGTCATGTCGACTATTTTAATTGATGTTTTTAGTACCTTTCTGGACCTTGAAAGTGTTGATTATATTTCTGTCTATGGACGAATCATATACCTCTCGGATTTTATCAAAAATATCTTAAAGGGTTAGTTCACCCAAAAATGAAAATTCTGTCATTAATTACTTACCCTCATGTCATTTCACACCCATAAGACCTTCGTCAGAACACAAATTAAGATATTTTAGTTGAAATCCGATGGCTCAGTGAGGCCTCCATAGCCAGCAATGACATTTCCTCTCTCAAGATCCATTAATGTACTAAAAACATATTTAAATCAGTTCATGTGAGTACAGTGGTTCAATATTAATATTATAAAGCCACGAGAATATTTTTGGTGCACCAAAAAAAACAAAATAACTTATTTAGTCATGGCTGATTTCAAAACACTGCTTCAGGAAGCTTCGAAGCATAATGAATCAGCGGTTCGGAGCACCAAAGTTTGGCGATTTGACACGCGATCCAAATCATGATTCGATACACTGATACATTATGCTCCGAAGCTTCCTGAAGCAGTGTTTTGAAATCGGCCATCCCTATATAAGTCGTTATTTTGTTTTTTTGGCGCACCAAAAATATTCTCGTCGCTTTATAATATTAATATTGAACCACTGTACTCACATGAACTGATTTAAATGTGTTTTTAGTACATTAATGGATCTTGAGAGAGGAAATGTCATTGCTCCCTATGGAGGCCTCACTGAGCCATCGGATTTCAACAAAAATATCTTAATTTGTGTTCTGAAGATGAACAAAGGTCTTACAGGTGTGGAACGGCATGAGGGAGAGTAATAAATTACATTAATTTTTATTTCTGGGTGAACTAACCCTTTAATTTGTGTTCTGAAGATTAACAAAAGTCTTACAGGTGTGGAACGACATGAGGGCGAGTAATTAATGACAATTTCATTTTTGGGTGAACTAACCCTTATTTTGATTTCATGGTGACTTTAAGTTAAAATGATTCATTGCATTTCAGGTCCCATTTCAGTTAGATAATCGTATAAGTGGTTAAGGCAGATAATAGTCCCATGTGTGAATAAACTCACTTTGAAGTCTCGACTGTGCTGCGGCGTGTACTCAAAAGTCCACAGGGCTCGGACCAATCCCGACAGCTGCTCGGTCACCTCTCCTTTGTCCTGACCGCCCTTCCTCTGCACGACCCCGTTCGTCTTGGGTTTCTCGTCATCCGTCCCGTCACCTCGATACTGCTCCAGAGCCAAATACTCGGCGAACAGCTCCGTGTTGCTCAGGCACTGCAGAATAGCGTTCATGAAACACGTATTGCCGTGGTTTTTCAAACCGGCAACTCCTGGGATTTTGTCCCCGGACAGAAACCCCCCGCAGTCGCTCTCGTCCGACGCGACGGACCCCTTGCCCTCGTTCTTGAAGGCGGTGAACCCCCCATCGTCCTTGTCGCCCTCGGGCGCGTGCAGCTCCGAGCTGAAGTGGGAGAGCGTGGACAGGGTCTTCAGGACTCTGCTCATGAAACTCCCCACGGAGCGCACCGAGCCCCGGCGGAAGAGCTTCTTGCTGAAGCCGGACTTCTTCTCTTTAACCGAAGCTTTGCTAGACATGCTTGAAGCGTTTAGGGCATCCCCTCTCTCAGTGATAATCGAGCTACAATTGCCAGCTGAGGCTGAACGAGTGGCTTGCTTATTTAGAGCATAAAATCGACTCAAGATCTGACATGTTACTCCTCAAAGAGCTAGCTAGCTGGAGGCAATGCCTCTATTATCCAAGTATTCGCTTCAGTGACACAACCCGAAATTGCATTGAGAAGATGCATTGTGAAACCTGCCACTTTTTCAGATATTAAAACCCTGTTATGTCAAGTTGGCAGTAACCTAGCAGCTGGCTGTCAGCCATCTACTCGCTCCGCATCTATAACATACTGTGTTACACGTCCACTGGCTCCCTCGCTACAAACAAACCGTTTGGGTTTGCATGCTGCCTGTAATCCAGTGAAGTGATTTCCACTAGCTAACACAGCGGCTAGCTAGGCCTACCCAAGGCTAACCGTTTGCCATGTCAATGAAATGACGGGCAAAAGTTAATTTCTACCGGAGATCCTGTCCAGCTTCAGCATCGAAATCAAACGCGCTTGACTGCCGCGCGTGATCAAACGCTGTAGACATGCAGATCACTGTCATAATACGGGACAGCGGTTAGCTCGCGCTGCTAGTGCGCTAGCCGCTTCTTCATGCATAATTGAACGATGCGCCGCAACTCCACCCAGGCAACGACGCTCCGTTCCGATCGCTAAATTCGCCAAGGCGAGATACGTTAGCTTGTTTGTCTATTTTGACTTAAAATCCAACAGTCGCAGCGACCAAGCCCGACGCAACAGCACGCGAGCAGATGCGCGCGACCCAGCCAGAGTTCGGCGTGCACTAAAAAAAATCCGTTACGTTTTTCGCGTGTCCTCGTTGACGTCGGCGGTTTTCTGTACTTGTGAAGATGTCCGGTGGATTCCGATAGTGATAGTGGTGTACTGTGTTGGTGGGGGGACGTCTCGCCCTCGAGAGCTTTTCTAAAATCACTGACACTGCAGGGCGGCGGTGCGCCGTGACGTCACAGCCCAGCAGCAGCAGCAGTCTCTCGGTCAGGTAGTTTCTGTTATGGTGTTAATGGATTAGGGGTGTCCTCGACCTCGAGTCATAGTAATTTTGCACTATTAGACTTCTCTAGCGTACTGGGTGCTGCACGACAATAACTTAACAATGTTTTAAAACACGGATACCATTTTATGTACCCCCACAGGCTCAAAAAGCCCGTCATCAAACCAGATCCCGTCATCGAACCTTTTACTCGTTTACTAGATATTATGTTGCATTATCTTAAATAATATTAAAAATTGACTTGAAAACAAGCTTCAGCTGACTAGCAAATAGAAAATCTTGATTATGACTATTTAAAACATGGTCTTTAGGCCTCAGGCCCAGATTAACAGAGTGTAGTGGCCTAGGGTGACCACATTTGAAGTGCCACCTTACCTTCAGCAGAAAATCTTTTTTTGTAGACTTTGTGAATGCAAAATCATTAAAGGATTAGTCTACTTTTAAATAAACTTCCTGATAATTTACTCACCCCCATGTCATCCAAGATGTTCATGTCTTTCTTTCTTCAGTCGAAAAGAAATTAAGGTTTTTGATGAAAACATTCCAGGATTTTTCTCCTTATAGTGGACATATGCCTACGCTTTATGTCCTACACCTTCCCTATTCTACTTATGGAAAAAACGAAACTGGCACCGCGTTCATTCCGTAAGTTGAATAGGGAAGGCGTAGGACATACAGCGTAAGCTTTTTGAAGAATACAGAACCCGGAAGTACGTTCAAGGCGATATTTTGTTTATAAAGCATATACAGTTGTATTTTTTTTAAAAAATGACCGATCGTTTCTCTAGATAAAACCCTTATTCCTTGTCTGGTATCGTTTAAAGCCCTTTGAAGCTGCACTGAAACTGTAATTTTGACCTTCAACCGTTTGGAGGCCATTGAAATCCACTATAAGGAGAATAATATATAAGGAAAAGTTTATTTAAAAGTGCACTGATCCTTTAATTAATGCTGCCTTCACGTGCTATTGGAATACAAGCTTCCTAGGTAAAAATTACACATGAACATTTACATATACGTTTAATCATTTGAAGCGTATTGTATACTCAGCGAAAATTGCCTGCATTTGACCTAAATTACAGAATCGTCAGCAACCGGACTATCTAGATAGCACTGTGAATGTTTATTTGGTTGTCAGTACATGGGACACTACATAGGCCTATAATTTTGGTTTTAATGAGATTTTCCCAAACAATCGGCAAGAATAAACCTGGTGTCCTCTATGAGTTCTGTTCATTCCAACAACAAAGTACATGAATGCAACAATTGTGTAATCACGACTTCTTAAGTGGGAATTATGAAATTTCCGATAGCACATAAAGGCAGCATCAATTCTCAAAGTCCCCTGACTAGTTCGGATTCAATAGCCAGGGAGAGTGCAGACAGCCACTTCTGTCTCTTGGTTGTCCTGAGTTCATTCTTCACTCTTTTAAGTTGCAAGAAGGATCTCTTGCTCTCGCAGTTGGCAACGGGCAGGGTAAAGAACAGTCTGAGTGCAACGAATGCACTTAGGAAAGTGGTCTGTAGCCCATTTTTTGGGTAGAATTTGCAGCATATCCTCTGGTGAGCGATTTTTGACCCAGGGCACTCGCCCAATCCTGTCGATGGATAATCTGGCACTGTTAGGCCTACACCACAACGTTCACCCATTCAGAGGGCCATTATAAAGAAACTTTGAGAGGAAGATTTTAGATTAACACAGTTTCTTTCAAAGATTATTTTTGCTTTGTCAACAGCAAAGCTTGGAGCAGAAGACAGTGAAAGGACAGAGGACACTGAGCGTGTGGACTTGTCTTGACCAGCGCTGCACAGTATGTATCCAGAATGTGAGAGGAATATGTGTTTCTGAGCCTCTGTCAGTTACAGGAGCCACAATGACGGCACAGAAACCTGTTGTAGATTCATTTGAAAATCTTGTCAAACAGGATTTCAGCCCAACTGAATTTCATGCTTTGTGAAGCAGCCTACTTAGTTGTTTTGCATTGACAGTAAATGGAGTATTTGTAGAAAAATCTTCACAATTTATTTGTTTATAAAAACTGGAAGCTATTTATACTGAAACGTCATGCTCTTGCTTTGCCACTATCTATCTATCTATCTATCTATCTATCTATCTATCTATCTATCTATCTATCTATCTATCTATCTACAAACCTGATTCCAAAAAAGTTGGGACACTGTACAAATTGTGAATAAAAACAGAATGCAATGATGTGGAAGTTTAAAATTTCAATATTTTATTCAGAATACAACATAGATGACATATCAAATGTTTAAACTGAGAAAATGTATCATTTTAAAGGAAAAATAAGTTGATTTTAAAATTCATGGCATTAACACATCTCAAAAGAGTTGGGATAAGACCATGTTTACCTCTGTGTGGCATCCCCTCTTCTTTTTATAACAGTCTGCAAACGTCTGGGGACTGAGGAGACAAGTTGCTCAAGTTTAGGAATAAAAATTTTGTCCCATTCTTGTCTAATACAGGCTTCTAGTTGCTCAGCTGTCTTAGGTCTTCTTTGTCGCATCTTCCTCTTTATGATGTGCCAAATGTTTTCTATGGGTGAAAGATCTGGACTGCAGGCTGGCCATTTCAGTACCCAGATCCTTCTTCTACGCAGCTATGATGTTGTAATTGATGCAGTATGTGGTCTGGCATTGTCATGTTGGAAAATGCAAGGTCTTCCCTGAAAGAGACGACGTCTGGATGGGAGCATATGTTGTTCTAGAACTTGGATATACCTTTCAGCATTGATGGTGCCTTTCCAGATGTGTAAGCTGCCCATGCCACACGCACTCATGCAACCCCATACCATCAGAGATGCAGGCTTCTGAACTGAGCGCTGATAACAACTTGGGTTGTCCTTGTCCTCTTTAGTCCAGATGACATGGCATCCCAGTTTTCCAAAAAGAACTTCAAATTTTGATTTGTCTGACCACTGAACAGTTTTCCACTTTGCCAGTCCATTTTAATTGAGCCTTGGCCCAGAGAAAACGCCTGCGCTTCTGGATCATGTTTAGATATGGCTTCTTTTTTGACCTATGGAGTTTTAGCCATAGGTGGATTGTGTTCACCGACAATGTTTTCTGGAAGTATTCCTGAGCCCATGTTGTGATTTCCATTACAGTAGCATTCCTGTATGTGATGCAGTGCCGTCTAAGGGCCCGAAGATCACGGGCATCCAGTATGGTTTTCCAACCTTGACCCTTACGCACAGAGATTGTTCCAGATTCTCTGAATCTTTGGATGACATTATGCACTGTAGATGATGATAACTTCAAACTCTTTGCAATTTTTCTCTGAGAAAACTATTTTACACTATTTTTTGCCGCAGCATTGGGGGAATTGGTGATCCTCTGCCCATCTTGACTTCTGAGAGACACTGCCACTCTGAGAGGCTCTTTTTATACCCAATCATGTTTTCAGTTGACCTAATAAGTTGCAAATTGGTCCTCCAGCTGTTCCTTATATGTACATTTAACTTTTCCGGCCTCTTATTGCTACCTGTCCCAACGTTTTTGGAATGTGTAGCTCTCATGAAATCCAAAATGAGCCAATATTTGGCATGACATTTCAAAATGTCTCACTTTCAACATTTGATATGTTATCTATATTCTATTGTGAATAAAATACAAGTTTGTACAGTGTCCCAACTTTTTTGGAATCTATCTACCTATCTATCTCGATCATTCTGTTTATCTATCTGTCATTCATTCTGTTGTTCATTCCATCTGTCTGTCTATCTATCTAGTCATTCGTTCTATCTACATATCTGTTATTCTATCTCGATCATTGTTTATCTTTCTTCATTCTTTTGTTCATTCTAACTATCTATCTGTTTATTCGTTCGTTCTATCTACATCTGTCGTTCATTCTGTCGTTGATTCTATCTATCCCGATCATTCTGTTTATCCATATGTTGTTCATTCGATCTATGTATCTATCTGTCTATCATCTTTCGTTCATTCTATCGTTTGATTCTATCTCGATCATTCTGTTTATCTGTCATTCATTCTGTCTATCTAGTTGTTCGTTCTATCTACAGTACATATGTCATTCTATTTATCTATCTCGATCATTCTGTTGTTCATTCTAACTATATCTGTCTAGTCAATTGTTCTATCTTCATATGTTGTTGATTCTATCTATCTATCTCGATCATTCTATCTATCTGTCATTCATTCTATGTTGTTCTATCTATCTATCTATCTGTATGGTACAAAGTACAAATACATGTATATTTGTTAAAAATTAAGGTTTTTTTTTAACAAGTTGATGTTGATATTTAGATTGTACTATAAATATCATATTTACATTAAAGTATAAATATGTGTACAAGAGAACTGAGATCGGTTTTGGCCTGCTGCCATAGATGATCCAGTTGTTACATATTCAAGGTCGTTTGACTGAGGTCTTGTGTAACATGAGATAATTGCATCTCTATCCAGCAGAAACCTCACTGTGCCTCTCTACTCTCCCCCGTAGCCCATCCATTCTGTATAACACTGCATAACACATAATCGACACACAAAACTCTTCTCTTGTGCATGCCAATAAAGATAGCTGGCATGCTCAATATAGGACACGTATTAAAAATGTATGACCTTTAATGACTGTTCATTTATATCTTTATTGCTTTTTTCCCTGAGGATTCTGATAATTCTGTAGAATCTCAAAGCACTGCATGATGTATGTCAAGATCTGAAGCAGAAAATGGCTCATTTATTTCAAAGGTAAGTCATTTATCACCTTTTGATGTAAATGACAAGATAACTGAATACAGTCTTCATGAAAAAAGACATACGTTATATCAGCGTGAGGGAAAACAATCTTTCCGTAAGCTTTCTTTGGAAACAAAAACACTGTTATTCATACATACCTGGCATTGAATCAGGCTAAGATACAACAGGGCTGGCCTGTTTGGGCAAATTCTTTTTAATAATGCTTACCTCTTGTGTTGCTCCCCAACAAATCTATGACATCTGACATTTTGGCCAATAGAAATCTGAGCTTGGTGCAGGTTGTATGGAGGGATTGGCTGGCTTGTTGCTAAGAGTCAAAGTGCAGTAACTCATCCGAGGGACAGGGCATTCCCACACTGCTGAATAGAGCACGCACCCCGTTAAGCAGAGAGAGATACACAAGGCAGAAAAGCGTGTCGCAGCTTGTTGAAATATCATGGGAAATTGCACAAGTGCACCTGTACCAAGCTCCCTGGATATGCTTGAGTGAATTCACCACAATGTTTTGTGCATTATTTTTGTGCAGTATTTATGATTTAACTCAGGACTTTGTAGTGGGTGGTCCAGTTATTATTTTTCAAAACAGTGTCTGGGACCCCAAAAGGACCACAAGGGGGTGCAAGGAGGTCAGTAGAAACGTTTAGAGAACAGAATAAATAGTGGAAAAAAGTTCTATTTAGCATTGTTGTTGTTTTATTCTGCTTTATCAAGACTGGTTATAAACTACAAGAATGTGTTAATTTTATTTATGCAAAATAAACTGAATAAAAATCTAAATCAAATACAGTTGATTGGGAATGCAGTCATGTAAAGACAGTTCTGGGAGGAATTATACGGAACCACATTGACAACAGATTTCTGAATTACCAAAACAGCGTTTCCGATGCTTTGCAACAAGATTTTTCCACTGGTTAGTACAGTAGGCCGTCCCATTGCACAAAGTCACATGATTTTTTTGATGTGCACTGAGGTAAACGTGTTTCCATCGTAGTTTGTATGCATGTTTTCTTATCGGATAGAAAATTTATCCGACTCAAACGAGCACATAAGTTCATGCACATTTTTAGAATTTATGCGCATCTTGCCGTTTCCAGCAGTTTTTGATGCGATATCCCAAAATGCGCATAAAATATTCATAGTTTTCTGATGTCATCATGCAGTGATATAACTGTGCATTTCTTTTCTAATAATGCTACCTTCATGTGCTATCGAAAATTTGACAACTCTCACTTCTGAAGTCTTGATTACAAGTTCATCACATTCAAGTTTTGAAATGGGAGGGCGTTCATGTGCAATTTTTACCTAGGAAACTCTATGATTGATAAAACAATAATTATCGTAGATAATCTATGAAACATTCAAAGTCATTTGTTAATGCATATTGCTGATTATTGCCTTTCATTCACTTAAGATGGAGTTTGTGGTCACAGTTTAATTTGCGGATCCTTTATGTCGAATACGACTGACCAGTATTGAGTAGCCTACATCTTGCATTGTATCGTCAACTCACTCATCAGACTCCATGGTAATACTCGCCAAACTTCAACAGTCAGTTGGACCGACTCATTCGGTTCTTTTTGAGTCCTCGGTAATCCTCACCAAACTTCGACAGTTGGTTGAACCAGCTCATTCGGTTGTTTTTATACCCTTTTCCATCAAGGCAGGTTTACCCCTTTTCCACCAGCACAAACCGGGTGCTAGTGCCAGTTCGGAGTTGGTTCAACTGACGAGCCTTCTAAGAACCGGTTTGCCTTTCCATGGGCTAGAGAGCAAGCACAGAGCCAGGCCTTACGTCATTGTATACGTCTCATATTTCACAGCAAAGCTAACATGGCTGCTATTAGCTTGATTAGCTGCTATTTAAAAAAATGGCAGTCACAAGTTTCTTGTTGGTCACGGTAACCCAGCCCCTGACGCAATCGGTTCTTACTTCTAGCCCAGCAATGTTTCGGTGCTACTTACGAACCGCTTTTCTTGGTTTGAAGCTGGTGCTTTGGGTGTCGAAAGACAATAACTGATTTGAAACTAGGCTCTGGCTCCGAACCAGCACTCAAACTGCCTTGGTGGAAAAGGGGTATATTACCCTCTTTCCACCAGCACGAACCAGGTGCTAGTTCAGAGCTAGTGCTAGTGCCAGTTCAGAGTTGGTTCAACTGACGAACCTTCTAAGAACCGGTTTGCTTTTCCACAGGCTAGAGAGCCACCACAGAGCCAGGTCTTGCGTCACTGTATACGTCTCATATTTCACAGCAAAGCTAGCGCCGCAGCGCCAAACACAAATACACCAGGCTCGTTTGAGATGCATCGGCTTCTCGCAAAGCGGTCGGTGCATGACATCAAAGCTCCGCGAGAACGATCCAAAAGTACAAGGAGTCGTATGCTCTACAAACGCTCCCGCGGATCAGCGGCACCCGCCGAATCGGCAATCGCGGATATTTCACTACTGTTGATGCTCATGGCTTTGCGAACCTACATCGGCATCCAAACACGGCTCGCCGTAATTTGTATATAGACGGAGATTACGATCGAGCTGCTATTAGCTCGATTAGCTGCTATTTCAAAAATGGCGGTCACAAGTTTCTTGTTAGTCACGGTAACCCCGCCCCCAGCCCCTGACGCAAGCGGTTCTTACTTCTAGCCCAGCAATGTTTTGGTGCTACTTACGAACCACTTTTTCTGGTTCGGAGCTGGTGCTTTGTGTGTCGAAAGACAAAGAACTGATTTGAAACTAGGCTCTGGCTCCAAACCAGCACTCAAACTGCCTTGGTGGAAAAGGGGTATATGAGTGCTGGTTCGGAGCCAGAGCCTAGTTTCAAATCAGTTCTTTGTCTTTCAACACCCAAGAGAGTGTTTGTAGAGCATACGACTCCTTGTGCTTTTGGATCGTTCTCACAGTGTTTTGATGCCATGTGCCGATCGCTATGCGAGAAGCCGATGCATCTCGAACAAGCTTGGTGTGTTTGGCGCTGCGGCGCTAGCTTTGCTGTGCAATATGAGACGTATACAGTGATGCAAGGCCTGGCTCTGTGCTTGCTCTCTAGCCCGTATAAAGGCAAACCGGTTCTTAGAAGGCTCGTCAGTTGAACCACCTCCAAACTGGCACTAGCATTAGCTCTGAACTAGCACCCGGTTCGTGCTGGTGGAAAAGGGGTATTTGAGTCGGACGTACTACTTTGGCTGTGTCTTGGGTCTTCAACCCGGAACTAAAGTTAGATTCAGTTCTATTAGTGAACTGGCTCGAACAGTTACTTCCTGAGAACTTCCAATCATAGTATTCTTGTGTTAGCAATGGTTCCCTCCAAAGAAAGATGTGTAGTCATTATCACTTTGCATTAAAATGGCCTCACATGCAAGAAAATTGCTGCAAAGAATATTGTACCTGAAAGAACCATTAACTGAATCACCAAGAACTTCAAGGAGAGAGGTTCAACTGCAGTGAAGAAGGCTTCTGGATGTCCCAAGAGTGTCCAATAAGCACCAGGACAGACACCTCCTGAGTAGTTGGCTATGGATTCGTGTCACCACCAGTGCAGAGCTGCTCAATATTGGCAGCAGATGGGTGTTAGTGACTCTGCAAAGTGAGGCCAAGACTTTGGACAACGACCTGGTGTCAAGAAGGGTGGAAAAGAAGCCACTTCCCTCCAAGAAAAACATCAAGAACAGACTGAAATTCTGCAGGAAGTACAAGGACTGGACAGCAGCAGATTTTCTCTGATGAAGCCCCTTTCCAACTCTTTGGGACATCTGGAAAACCAATTGTCCAGAGAAGAAAAGGTGAACGCTACCATGAGTCCTGTGTCATGCCAACAGTGAAGCATCCTGAGACCATCAATGTGTGACGTTACTTTTCATCCAAGGGAGTGGCTCTCTCCAATTCTGCCCCAAAACACTGCCTGCACTAAAGAATGGTATCAAAACATCCTGCAAGAGCAACTTCTTCCAACAATACGGGTGCAATTTCTTGATGATACGTGCAGATACGTGCATAATGGAGCACAATGTCAGAAGACAAGAGCGATAATGAAGTGGCTCAGAGATCATTACACTGAAATTTTGGATCCGTGGCTGAGGCCACTCCTCAAATCTTAATCCCAGAGAACCTGTGGTCAATCCTCAAAAGGCACACAAATTGTGATCAACTCCAAGCACTAAAAAGGTAAGAATGGATCACCATCAGTCAAGATTTGGCCCAGAAGGTGATATCCAGCATGCCAGAACAAATTGCAGAAGTTATGAAGAAGGGTCAACATTGTAAAATATTAACTCTTTGCATATATTAAATGTTTTTGGCAATAAAAGCCATTCAAATTTATGAAATGCTTTTTTTTTCAGTACACCATAGAAACGTGAAAAAATAATCTACAAATACTGAAGCATATATGCTTTACTACAATGACAATAAAATATTTTTATTTATTTATACTCTATACATTGAAATATATGGCTGCCCTTATATTTTCATTTTTGGAGTCAGTTCATCCTTGGAGTCAGAAAACACCTGGTTTAGGATCTGTTATCTCACATGTTCCAACCCTAAAATACATTAAAAAAAAATGCCCTCTGCTGTGCCAGTTGTGTCACTACAGCAGTATTTTTAGACCCCAGTAAACAGGCTCAATTCATACCCTTCCCACCAATGTCCTGTAGTCATAGATCATAAATTCATAAACATAATACTTTAAAATGTATCCTGCAATTTAGTTCTCTGCTCAAAACTTTTAAGTATATATGACTTCAATGACCCATTATATAATATATATATATATATATATATATATATATATATATATATATATATAGACACACACACACACAGACATATGAGTCACTGACAAATAAGGTTTTTAAAAGTAAAAAAAAAAATAGAGATATAATTCATTTAGAAATTTTATTAAGTGTTAATGATATAATGTGGTTTTTATAATCAATTAACACTGCTTTTGTCATTTTTTACAAGAAGATTAAAATTTGTCACTAAAAAAGTCATTCGGTTTAACCAAAATTTTGGTTTTACCGAATGATGATATTTAAAAAAAAAATGTCAACAGGCTGATATCTAGCTAGTTAGCTTGCTATCTAGCTAACAAAAGAACAGTACAAGTTTTTAAAATATTACATTTTCTATGTTTATGAGCAAGTGAAAACATGATTTTTTTTTTTAAATAGTTAAAAGAGAGTTAGTTACTTTGCTTCATGACCACATGGTCCTTTGGTCATGACGTGGTCCTCTGCAGGAGTCTAAATGATGTCACATCC
>NC_063044.1:42399242-42499188 GCF_018812025.1 Megalobrama amblycephala
ATTTTTACAGCCCTGTTGAAAAAACCAGGTCAAGTGGTCAAGTGCTGGTCCTATGCTGGTCCATGCTGGTCCTATGCTGGTCAGCTTAGGACCAGCACTTGACCAGCATAAACCAGCATCCCAGCTTCAAAACACACTTTACCAGCATATGCTGGCTTTTTCAACAGGGAGTTTTTATAGGTTGTTGTTTGCTGTTTTGAAACTGAACTGAACTTGAAAATGTGCATTTCTTATGCTGATTTTTTCAGGCTTAGTTCCTTGAAAATTTCTGGCCTTGCCCCTTCTGTAGTCACCGCTCACGTAGATGTTTTGGCGCGAAACTTGCTAATCGAGTTCGCTATCACAGTTTTCAGCAGCTCCCTCGATCGAACACGTTTCTTCTTATAATAAGTTTATCTCCAAGGTGTTAACAATTTGGGATTATTATTATTATTAAAAACAAACAAATATCTTTTTTTTATGAAGGTCACATATTTTCAGTTTCAAACTATGAAAACCATATCAGTGAAGAGATTGAGCTGAAATATGAGACATGATGTGTGACAAAAACTAAATAAATGTTACTGTGAAGAGAATAGCTTATTTATATTGTCATTTTAAGCTGTAATTTTGTCAAATTGTGCAAAAAGTGTGAAAATACTATTTAATTTTGGGAATTTTGGGTATTTAGGATACATAATATGCTTTGGTAGAAATGTGGAAAGATTGTAGTGTGTTTGTTAAAAAAACAAATCATAACAGAATTCTTCAAAAATGCAACATTCTAAAATAATAATAATAATAAAACATTACCTTTATACTGATTTAGATTTTGTAATTAGCAAAAAAAAAAATCTACAATTTTGTGTACCATTTTCTAGATGTGTACAATTTTTGTGTAATATATCCATGTCCACTGTTGTTGGTGGTGGACAAATTCAATAAACCAGTCAGAATCTAGTGAAACACTTTTATTTTCAACAAGTCCCATAGTTGAAGAAATGCATGACCTGTCATGGTAGTTTCACCATATGTAAATTGAGTCGCCAACTGCTTTATTAGCAAACTACAAGGGGTATTAAGAAAAGTTACATTTCATTTTTAAATTATTGTAATTGTTATTTATGTGATTTTAGGTTTTAGAATGTTGCTGAAGAAGTGGTTGACAAATAGGGAATTGACCGTTCTCAAACCTGAAGGTGCTGCACAGCAGGCCTTTGGACTTAGTGCATGGATCAATATTGTGTACATATCACCATATTTGGATTTGGTTTATTGGAATTGGCCTTTGCGCAATGTCCTTTTAGAGACCATAAACAAACACAATTTGTTTAATTTTGAAGGAAGAACTAGACATTCTCAACTTTTTAACCAATACTGTAATGTTACTTTTGATTGTACAGTTGTTATTTTTCAAATATTTTAAGGAAATTTATCTTCTACATGTTCTTTATGGCATGTAATGGAGTGAAACCACTTTTTCCATCATTAAAATGTTTTACACACACAAAAAACAAGTTTTGAAATATCTTTTTTTATACATGTCACTTTTTACCGCCTGATAATTGCCTGAATATATCAACACAATTGATATATATCCAGTGACATTGTTATTTTTACATGACTTGGATTCAGGATCTTTTTAAGATCTTTTCACAAAAGAAGATATGTCTTGAGTTAAATAAAAGTCATGAATGGAAGCTCTGACATGGATTTGAATTATACTGACTGAATAGAAAACGTAATCTGTGGTGTTGTAGAATTAATATTTTTAGGTTTAACAGTCCCGAAAATGTTCACTGCTGATGTTCCGCAGGTCAAGTCCAGAAACGCTGGGTGGGCTGGCACATGTGATGTTATTGTATATTGTGACAAGTGTATGGGGCTCCTCACCTTCCCCAAGCATTTCAACCTGCAGTGGAACCACTTGTGGCTTTTGTAGAATGAAATCTTGGAAGGGTTTAGCACTACAGTCACATTTCCAATTGTTACCTGAGAGCCAGAGCTGATCCAAGCTATCAGGTATAGAAGCTGGAAGGTTGACCAGTACATTGTCTTTCAGGTTCAAGTAACGCAAACGTGGCAGCATGTATATAGTCGCATTAAGTAGGAACTCCAACTTGTTTCCAGAGACATCCAGCCAAGACAGGTGTTGCAGTGGCAGTAAGGCCTCAGCAGGAAAATTGCGAAGTAAGTTGCCTGACAGTAGCAGGTAATCAAGATTCTTCAGGCCATAAAATGTGTGGGAGGTGATGGATGTTAACTGGTTGAACCTTAGATCAAGCTGTTGCAGGCCTTGTAGTTCCACAAAACTCTGACGGTCCACCGTAGAAATGTTGTTGTGTTGCAGGAAAAGGCGACGAAGACCTGTTAGACCAGTGAAACTTTGGGCAGAGACTTTTGTCAAACAGCCTCTATCAAGGTGAATACTGTGGATCTTTGACAAACCCTTGAAAACTTGATCCGGTAGGCTATGAAAACAACTGCCAGTCAGTTTTATCACAGCAAGGTGATTCAGGCCCATAAATGTGCCCATGCGTGCCTCTTGTAGCCGGTTGTTCTCCATGTTCAGCACTTCTAGATGACCCAGCCCTTCAAAAACTCTCACTCCCAAGGCTCGTATCTGGTTGTGACAAAGGCAGAGTTCCTCAAGATACTGCAAATCACGGAAAGTCCCAGGTCTTAGACTACTAATTGAGTTATTTGACAGTCGAAGCACATGTAGGCTGTGTAGACCAAGGAACGTTTCATCGTGAAGTGCAGATAGACGATTTCTGCTGAGATCCAACCATCTTAAAGATTTCATGCCCACAAATGCCCTAGGCGCCACAGTCACTATCTGGTTTTGGGCCAGATAAAGCTTCTGCAGCTTTGGTAGTTTCAGAAACACATTTGCCTTGATAACTTTTAGATAGTTTCCAGTTAGGTCCAATTCTTTGAGCTCAGTAAGACCCTGAAATAGCTGCGGTTGGAGATACGCCAGACGATTCCCAGCAAGAACTAACTCTCGTAATCCATGTAGGTCCTGGAACCCCGTCTCAGGCAGGACAGACAGTGAATTCCATCCTAGGTTCAACAACCACATGTGGCTGAGTCCAGCGAACAACTTGTCATCTATTCGAGACAGTTGATTGTTGTTGAGACTGAGGGACGCAAGGTTGGGTGTGCCCTGGAAGACTGTGCCAGGTAATGAACGAATATTGTTCCTCTCAAGGTGCAGGTGAGCAAGGGAATTCAGACCTCTAAAGACATGGCCATCGAGGGAGACCAACAGGCTGCCCTGCAGGTTTAGGAACTCCAGATTGGATAGCTTTTCGAAAGCAGCCACTGGTAAGTTCGTAAACAGGTTTCCATCCAGCCATAGCGAGCGCGTAGACAGAGGGATGTCGGAGGGAACCTGGGTGAAGTTGCGTGTGCTGCAGTAGACGTTGAGCTCTAAACTGTAGTCATCTTGAAGACAGGTACATCCCTTTGAGCAAGGCTCACTTTTTTGGCCAGTGGGTTCCTCCGAGGGCTTTGGATCTACCGAGAGCCTCGGCTCCTCTGAGGGTCTGGATTGCACTTTGTTGGGGTCTGCCAGCACCACTGATGTCCCCAGTGTGTACAACAATAGAAGTACAAAGGGGCTCATCCCAACTAAGAGACAATATCAAAATGTCAACATCAAACTCTTGCAAGGTAACAAAGCACCTGCCTATCTATATACTTTTTCAACATCTGTCATATTTGGGAAATTAGTTCAGCTGCAATGCATTTACACTATCACTCTTCTTAAGCATTCATTGAACATCAATGGAAAAATATATACGTTTTAAAAATGCTAGATTTGAGAAATTTCTCATTTTGGCTTTACCGTTTTATTGTGACAGCAGTCCAGCAGGCGTTCACTAGAAGAGTGGCATGTGTGTGACAGATCTGAAGCACCTCTGCCCTTATATATCACCTAGAAAAAAAGCCACACAATGTTCTGCACAGAATTAACCTCTTCATTTCTGCTCTTGCTGCTGTTTTCATTTTTACCAGTTGAATATTAAATGAATCCTAGCCAAACTTGTTATAGTTACTGTTTTCCTTTGATAAAAATGTACTGTCAGGCACAATGTAAATATCTATTTATAGAAAAGTATTATAGAAATACTTATAGAAAAGTGATAGTGGAAATGTTTAGATAATATTAATGTAACTCCATTGGACACATTTTGTACAAAATTAGTATTCTAATTTGATTGTCAATGCATTTTCACAGAATTTTCTGTCTAATACTCCCACACATTTTAGACAAAAGTCCTTTGACTTTCTCTGAATAGTGTTCCAAAGTTCATGTAAATCTGCAGAGCCATCAGTGACATTTAGCAGATGGTACTTGCTCCAGTTGTGGTTATCAGTTGGAAGACATCCAACTCTAAAAAGTTAATCAGGGTTAAACAAGCTAAGGAACAAGGCCTGAAAGTCATATTGTCCGTTTTCTGATTTTAGACTAAAACATAAGTTGCAAAGAACAATGATAACACTGAAAAAGAAGGAAGTTTTCAGTTGAATGTTAGTATTTATTTCTTTGTAGAACTAGACATCACGTGTGTCAATATGCAGTGGCATTCATAGAATTTTAGGAAGTAGTAACTACTGTAAAGTCAAACAGAGATAGGACACTGCTTTGGCAAACTCTGCAGTTCTCTGCTCTCATACACAAATCAATACAGGCATCTCATTCACATACTGTAATTTTTAAATGCAGGTTCTTGTCTGGCATAGGGTTATTGAACTTGTTAACCCAGAGATAAGCTCAACCAGACTGTGACTGGTTGTCTCACAAAATCACAAAAGATGACTTTTTGTGCACCAAAGAAAACAAAAGAACGGCTTTATTCAACAATATCTAGTGATGGGCGATTTCAAAACACTGCTTCATGAAACTTTGAAGCTTTACGAATCTTTTGTTTCGAATAAGTGGTTCGGAGTGCCAAATTCACGTCATTTCAGTAAGCGAGGCTTCGATACATCGTAAGTGTTTCGAAATTTCAATAGTGCACGTGACTTTGGCAGTTTGATATGCGCTCCGAACAACTGATTCGAAACAAAGGTTTGTAAAGCTTCGAAGCTTCATGAAGCAGTGTTTTGAAATCGCCATCACTAGATATTGTTGAAAAGTCATCATTTTGTTTTTTGGTGCACAAAAAATATTCTCGTCGCTTTATAATATTAAGGTTGAACCACTGTAGTCACATGAACTGATTTAAATATGTTTTAGTACCTTTCTGGACAATCAAAAAGGAAATTAACTTGCTGGCAAACATGGTCTCACTGAGCCATCGGATTTTATAAAAAATATCTTAATTTGTGTTCTGAAAATGAACGAAGGTCTTATGCATGTGGATGAGGGTGAGTAATTAATGACAGAATTTTCATTTTTGGGTGAAGTAACCCTTTAATGTTTAGGCTCAGTGTTACAGTGGTGAGGAAAAAATAAGCACTGGAGCAGATGACTAAGCTGATGGACAAGGAGGAAGCAATGTTTTGTATTTTAAGACACATTGCCATAAAATCACCAGTAGAGGGAAGTACAGTCTTTTGCTCATAAGATTTCATCAACTTGAGCTGAGTTACCTCCAAGAAATAGTCCACATATTTTCTGTTGTATTATCAATAATTGTCATCTTAATGACACACACACACAAGAAAAATGAACATTTTAAAATAACACCTTTCTTTTTCTTTTTGACAATGTCTATTTTGACTGTTTACTTTCATGTTGAAAGCAGGGCAACTGATGATTCCTCCTCATCAAGTTCACCTTGCCTCAGGTCTGTTTTCCACCACTTTCCACTGTCTGTTGTAATGTTCTTTCTATATGTGAGATGTGCATCTACTGAGGACAAAGTAAGGTACCCAACAGCAAAAAAAAGTGCTTACATATTCATGAAGAATATGCAAAGGAACAGCTCAGGTATGGAAGGCAGTCAGTACTCGAGGGTAATCTGCCACACTGTGGCTTTTAATGATCGTCTCTCCCGTGACAAACAGCTCTAATTGACTCATTCTCCTACAGTCATGATATACAAAGGTTTGGAGCTTTGTCATTTGGCTGTGGCTCACCATGAGCACAAGAGGCGTCAGGATGAATGACAGTGCCAGCTGCTCAAACACACTCAGCCTGTTCAGAGCTGTGCTGCCGGCACGCTTCACAAACGGCCTCTCATGTCAACCCGCTCAGCAAACTAGTACTGGGCGTTGTAGCGCTTCGTCAGCACTGCGGAGGTGAGCAGGCCTAAAGGACATGGTGTCAGGTTGAGTTAGAGGGGTAATGGGTGTGATGCTGAAGTTTAGTTCTCTCTGTGGTCTTCCCTCCATCTCCGTTAGGGAATCCGCATATCTACCAAGACTTTCCTTTCTGGAAGCTTCTTTTCATTGCTTTTCTCTATTCATGAATTGTATACATGATACATAACTAGAATTAAAGCATTCTAGAACTGCCTGTTTCAATATGTAGTAATCTTCACCGTGCTGTACTCTCTGAATTGAAATCCCTGTGTTGAGAGATAACAGATATAGTAAATATAATGGGATTACGTGTTACAATACTTTGCTAAGCACTTGGTGAAAAAGTGCAGAGCAAGATAAAAGACTTAAAAAACATTGACAGTCCTCTCGATAGGACTGTCTACTACCGTCTACTAACCCAAACCTTACAGTCTACTAATACTCTAATGAGAGTTAATCGACATAAAGTTGTAAAGTTACTTGCAGTTAAAGGGTTAGTTCACCCCCCCAAAAAAAAAAATTTTGTCATTAATTACTCACCCTCATGTTGTTCCACACCCGTAAGACATTTGTTCATCTTCGGAACACAAATTAAGATATTTTTGATAAAATCCGATGGTTCAGTGAGGCCTTTATTGACAGCAAGATAATTAACACTTTCAGATGCCCAGAAAGCTACTAAAGATATATTCAAAACAGTTCATGTGACTACAGTGGTTCAACCTTAATGTTATGAAGTGACAAGAATACTTTTTGTGCGCCAAAAAAACAAAAAAAATCAACTTTATTCAACAATATCTAGTGATGGGCGATTTCAAAACACTGCTCAATGAAGCTTCACAAATCTTTTTTTTTTTTCAAATCAGTGGTTCGGAGCGTGTATCAAACTGCCAAAGTCACGTGATTTCAGTAAACGAGGCTTCGTTACATCGTAAGTGTTTCGTGACTTTGTCAGTTTGATACACGCTCTGAACCACTGATTCAAAACAAAAGATTCTTAAAGCTTCAAATCTTCATGAAACAGTGTTTTGAAATCACCCATCACTAGATATTGTTGAATAAAGTCTTTATTTTGTTTTTTGGCACACAAAAGTATTCTCATCGCTTCATAACATTAAGGTTGAACCACTGTAGTCACATGAACTGTTTTAAATATGTCTTTAGTAGCTTTCTGGGCATCTGAAAGTGTTAATTATCTTGCTGTCAATGCAGGCCTCACTGAACCATTGGATTTCATCAAAAATATCTTAATTTGTGTTCTGAATATGTCTTACAGGTGTGGAACGACATGAGGGTGAGTAATTAATTACATTATTTTCATTTTTGGGTGAACTAACCCTTTAGTAAAATGGACCATCAAAATAAAATGTAAGCCAATTTTTATTTAGTGTACACACACACAAACACACATATACAGCAAGTTTTATACTCATTTATTTGCATTTTATTGAATTCCACTCAGTCTAAACAAAGTTATGTATTACTAATTAAATCATTTATTGTAAACACTAACATATTAACATAAAACTAAATAATTTTTTTGAATACCTGCCTGTTATTTCATTGTGTGCTGCTTAATCATTTCATGCTGTGGAACAAAACAGCAGTTTGTTTCTCAGCACACAACAGCAGAAGGTGTGTTGCTATGCACAGCAGTATACTACTCAATGATATATTCAAATTGTTCCCTTCATTATCTCTATGGATAGTGTTTAGAAATAACCATTTGTATCTGTTCTGACCTGTGACCACCTCTTAGACCTTCACAAGGGGACAGAGTAATTACTCCAGTCAGTGCTATTTACATGAATAGTAGTTTTCTTTGCAAGGATCCCTTTGGGAGTATAACAGTCTGTCTGTGACAGGTTGATGGTAAGCTGCTGCCACATGATTTCAACATTATTTTCAGACCTTTAACAGCCTCATGAGCCAGAAAAACCTCAATAAAGGGATGAGAAGACCCATTATCTCTGTTATTCGGCTCTGCTAAATGACCTTACCTGCAATCATCACACATGCCTGACAATTCCAGTATATCCAGCAACAATATTAGACATTTTGCATCATAGTAAGTCAGCCTCATAAAAATTTCTCTTCTGTTTGTTTTTACTTTGGATTAATTACATGGCTGGTGAACCGATGGACCTGCTTTCTGGTTTAAATGTGTTGAATTTCAGGCAGCTCTTTCTTTGTGCTGTGAAGCCCCACATGATCTCCTAGTAATAATCTTCATAAAACTGTGTCTATTTGAAACCAGTGTGGCAGAGCTGCTAATAAAAGCACTGTGATTTATTCTGCAGTGCGAATAGCGAACAATTTTACCCTCACACCACAGCACACGCAGGCCTAATAGTCAGGGGGTTTAGACTGAACAATGCACGGGGTGATGATTTGTAATATCACATCTTATTTTTAGGCACAAGCAATGGGAAGTGTCATTAGAAAATGAGCCAAAATGACTTTTCGGGCCTTTCTTTGGATATCAGTTGTCATGGTTTAGTAATTTCCCATCCAACCCTGACAGTTAATGTCTGATATACAGCATGTCAAGCCTAACTCAGAAGTCAGAAGAATTCAGGGTAGCACTTTATTTTACAGTATGTGTACTTTCCTGGTACATATATAGTAATTATGTTGTACATACAGGTAAAAGAGTGGTAACACAAGGTACTTACCTGACATGTCTATACTAGTAAGAAACACTGCTGTATTTTCCCATGGTACATACATGGTAACTACTTTGTACCTATAGACAAGTGTCGGGTAATAACAGGTGCTTGCTTATAGTGTCAGTATATGGTAACTAACAGACACATTACTGTACTTACTAATGGTATGTACATGGTAACTATGTTGTACTTATGGACAAGTGTGGGTAATAACAGACACTTATTTATGGTAAATTGTAAGACACATTACTGTACTTACTAATGGTATATACACAGTAACTGTAGTACTTACAGACAAGTGTGGGTAATAACAGGAACCCCCCAAACTAAGTAATGTGTAACTTACGTATTAACTAACTAACTAACTAACTTCCGTAAGTAGAATAGGGAAGGCGTAGAACATTCAGCGTAAGCGTTATGAAGAATGCGGAAGCGGAAAGTACGTTCAAGGTGATGTTTTGTTTATAAAGAATAAACGGTTGTATTTTTTTCGAAAATGACCGATCGATTCGCTAGATAAGACCCTTATTACTCATCTGGTATCGTTTAAAGTCCTTGAAGCTGCACTGAAACTGTAATTTTGACCTTCAATCTGTTGGTAGCCATTGAAATCCACTGTAAGGAGAAAAATCCTGGAATGTTTTCCTCAAAAACCTTCATTTCTTTTCGACTGACGAAAGAAAGACATGAACATCTTGGATGACATGGGGGTGAGTAAATTTATCAGGAAAAGTATATTTAAAAGTGGACTAATCCTTTAACCTAGAGGCTAAGTTTATGCAACCGGCCACAGGTGTAACTTACACATTAACTAACTGGTATATTCACTAGTACGTTCATAGTAATTACATGGAAATAGGACTGTAAAATAAAGTGCACCCATGTACATAAACATTACATAGGAATTACCAGCTCTTTAACCTTTGTAATAATAAGCTTAAGCTTATTAACTAGTAAGGACTGTAAAATAAGATGCACTGTTGTGGAGAGCAATTTAGCATTAACAGTTCATAAAAAACTACATAAAGTACATACATAGTGCAGCAAAACAATTAATTTATTTCTTGAAAATTTTGTTTTACTTACTAGTGTCCGTGAGTACAGCATAGTTACTGTGTATATACCACTAGTATGTGTCTTACAAGTTACCATAAATAAGTGTCTGTTACTACCCACACTTGTCCATAAGTACAACATAGTTACCATGTACATACCATTAGTAAGTACAGTAATGTGTCTTAGTTACCATATACTGACACTATAAGCAAGCGCCTGTTATTACCCAACACTTGTCTATAGGTACAAAGTAGTTACCATGTATGTACCATTGGAAAGTACAGCAGTGTTTCTTATTAGTTTCCATGTACATACATGCCTGCTGATAGTAGATGTCCATGCGAAACATGAGAGATTGGAGGTGAAATATATTTTAATAAGCCTGCACTGATTAAAATGTTCATTAGAGTGCAAGGAGCGAAGCAGATCGGATCTAAATGTCTCATGACTGGGTTTTTCTAAACTTCCAAGTCAGGAAGCAAAACTGCCCTGTGCTCTTCACCTATTTGCAAATGAATAATAACTCAGACATTTTAATTAAGCCTGGCATGGACCACTGTTCTTGGAGTAAGTCAAACACTGCCGTAGTAATGTTAGTTGATACAAGAAGAAGGAGGTGGGAACTGGCAAGTGTTAAACATAACTTTAATAATATTCAAAATAAACAAACAACAAAACGAAAGTAAAATGTAACACACAAACATAATAAAAGCATAAAATAAGTTCAGGCCTGTTCCTCTCTTGTCCTTCACTGTCATCGCTCCCCTTTTATGCTTCCGGAGCTCCTCCGTGAGAGATTCGAGACCGGTGCAACCTGCAGCTGACGCTCGTCCACCGGCCTTGCGTCGTTCCCTCACGGCTCTTGCCCGCCCTGCTCGTCACAACTGCATATTGGCTTCAAGTTTTACATGCAATGTAGAATCATGCGCCAGAAATATCTGCTGAAACACATTGTGAGATTATGATATGCCTTTTAAATGTAAATTCAATTTAAACAATTATATGTAAGGAATAATTGATGATGGGCCATTGAATTCTTAGAAAATAATGCACACCCGAGGTGGTAATGCGGCCACGATGCGAAGCGTCACATCTTGGGTGTGCATTATTTTCTAATAATTCAATTCAATTATTGCGCTTATACTATACGGTTACCACACCTCAAGACAATGTTGTATTTCAAGACATTTGTCAGTTTTTTGTCCTTAAACCACAATGGAAATAAGTTAATGCAACTTTATTGTGTTATCATTGAGAAAGAAGTTGTAACAATGATGTATTGATACTTTTTTATGTCAAATAAACTCAAACTCAAATGCAGTTGAGAGAGAGAGAATAAGCATATGTGAATTAGCCTACCTGAGCCTGGGCGTCTCTCACGGCAGCAGTGTCTCTAATAATAGCGAAACTGTAAGTTTATCTACCTCAAGAACCGCACAGTTATTACCTCGCTGGTGAGAAATGTCATGTAACTTTTAAGTTGCTGAACTATTTTACTGATTAATTCGTCAGAACAGCGCTGACCAAATGTTTCTGTGCGAGTTTGTGTCCGTACTATATAGTGCGTATGTTTGAAAGAGAGAGAGAGAGTGCCAGAGAGTATGCGCTTTCAGGACACAATAAAACATATTTTGTGGCAAAAACCATGACAACAATTTATCGTTTTCATCCTATACTATATTTATTTGCTTGGTCGGTGTCATTGTGGGTTTTGGTTCTTTTGTGGTTTTACCTATTGAAATAACTGAAATCATTTGGCAAAGTGATATGAAACTGCAATGCGGTCAAGACCTGCTAGAACTACTTTAGCCGTGCGTTTCCCTGAGAATAATTGTTCGCTTTAGAACGTTGGACAACCAATCACATTCGAGCATTGAACAGCCCCGTAGTATAATTATAATTACTTGGCTTCATTTTAATTTGTGAGTGCAAATTTCAGTCATTCTAGTCACACCCCAGAGGAAGTATCCATCCATCCATCCATCGACAAGTCCTTCAAGTGACAAACTGCTTTGGATAAAAAAATAAATAAATAAAAAACTGTCCATTTAATGCCATAATGACATGTTCTCCTGCTGTAAAAATAATGATATTCCATGTGTCCAGACACTGTCTGTTCTCTAGCTCAATCATATTGTCAACAATGACATGCACTGTTTCTCTTGAATGCTAATAAGGCCATATTCCCTAATGTAAGGCAATATCTTATTACCGAGTCTGTTTTAATGCCTGTTTTACATGCAAAGATAAATAGTACATTGGTGTTGAGGGAGTTGCAGACACACAGCTAGATAGGTTTCACCAAAACAAAATCATTGAATAGCATGGACAATTCAGCCACTGGCAATCCTGCTCTACCCTCAAGCAAACGTTTGTTTGATATTGGTTGCACCACTAAAATGCACCTGAATAGATACTGAAGTTAAACCAACTTAGGCAGATCTGGGAAAGCAATCCCCTCAGTAAAACTTTTTGATAAACTCTGAGACTTGGGGGTAGTCCAGAGGTCCTTTCAATTCCAATATAGTAGCAGCAGCTGCGTCCCCCTCTGGTCTCCTCATTTTGCATTTCATCTTTGGACAATTTTTTTATACGTTTTCGGAAGTTTATGTGCATCAGAAAAGAACTTTGTTCATAAAAAAGTCTCATTTTAATCATATACTCAGTTCTCAAGATAATTCTTTCCACGAATGGAAAGAGAAATACAATTCTGAGGAAAACAGACCATTTCCTGAGGTAAAACTTTATATGGGGAGTTCATGGAGCTGCCTGCTCCATTCCACAGGGAGGTTTAGAAAGATGATATGTTGATGATCAGCTCAGTCCTTCTGACAGTCCTACAGCACAGCCCAAGTCCTATTAATACACCCCATCATCTTCTTCCCTCTGGATACATCTCAGATGATTCTGTTCAGATACTTTCGGAGGGTTCTGTCTATAGAGATCCGCTAACTTTTTTAAGGACCTTTCATTTAGATGAAAATAGAAACAGTGCTAAAATAACACTTTATCCAAAGTAAAACTGCTTCAAGTAGGATCAGTTATTGCTCTCAAATGAGGAAAGTTTAGAGTGGTTCATTATCGCTATTATCGCCTTGTACTTGTTAGAACAATTTGCCCTCGTGTTTCCAATTATAGGAGTTGACTTTTATCAGCACTCCATATTTGATGTGAATTTATTTTTGAATGTGTTTTGCTGACTGAAGAAATGTGCTGACCATTTATCTCAAGTTCAAGCTGTTATCTTGTAAATAAGACGGTTTGTCAGTTGTTTCTTAAAGGGAAAAAAAGTCACTATACTTTGCATGATGAATTCGAGAAAACAAACCTGTGATCTTGCTTTTGGAGGAGGGCTTTTTATTCTACAAAAAAAGTTATGCTGCTCTTTAAATTCATTTGGGTGAATAGTTCATTCAAAACTACATTTTTTAAAACATAACATTAATTATGTTAAGTTATGTTAATTATGTCAATCATTATTCACCTCATGTCAAAAACAAGCTTTTTTTCTTATGCTACAAGAATCTTCACACAGCCGTTTTCCATACACTGACAGTTCATTTTGTCATACTTCAAAAATGACACACACACACACACACACACACACACACACACACACACACACACACACACACACACACACACACACACACACTATATTCAAAGTCTTCTGAAGAAATACTTTATACTGAAAATATAATCTCTCGCTCCTCTGTCCTTCAGCATGTGACCCGAAAACCAATCAAAGTTAGCTATCTTGAAGGATTCAATTCTCTGATTGCACTGTGAGGATGTGAGGTAGGAGTGTGGAAGCTTCCAGAGGAGCTGAGTGAGGATGCACTTGTGTATCCAATGCGGAAGTCTTTCTTGTCAAAAACCTGATGCATGTATAAATTCTCTTCCCCATTCACATCTGTCACAATCATTTTAATTTTTGTTTTTTCTTTGCAGTTTAAATAAACCATATATCTCAATAACATATTTCAACAGGGCATCTTACTTTATTATTTATGAATTTCTTAACCAAATTTCAAAAACATAAAAGCAGATCCCTTGAGCACAGCTGATGACACTTTAAAGGGGGGTATAATGCTATTTCATGTATTCTGACTTATTTACACTGTTAAAGAGTTGGATTCTCATGCTAAACATTTGTCTGGCTATCACCAGACCAAGCTCAATTTAAAACTGAACATTGGTCTGAGGAGTCTGTATGTATTTTCTACTGCACAAGAGGCGTGATCAACGAGCATTATTCACGCAATTGGATAGTCCTTCAACCAATCAGATCAATGATCCGGGTGACGTACTTATGCAGAGCGATGCGAAAACTCCAGACAGGTTTAGTTTGTATTGGTTTGTAGCATTGATCAGCGGTTTGCAGAAGCAGCAATGGCATCGAGCGATTTTTGCAGGTTGTGGAAAAAAAAAAAAAAAAAAAACATGAAAGTGAGTGGTATTTACACCCACTCGAGCGATTTGTTTGCTAAACTAAAGAAGTCATTCAGCATTGTCGAGAGGTTAAAAGGAATTGGATTGACGGTCGTGCTTGCCATCGCTTCTCTATCGCCATCGTGTTATACCCGTCAATAGCGAGCAAGGTGGATAAGCCAGTCTGTGATTGGTTCCCGCAAAAGTATAACAGAAGCAGTAGAAATGAATGTACGGGTTTCCAGACTGAGTTGCCGGGCGAAATCAAATCGCCGGCAGATCAGGCTAGGTTTACCCAGTCTAGCTAAACATGGCCAAAGTTTCAAAACACGAGTTGGACGTATGACGGAGTATTTCTGTGCTAAAAATACACTTCCAAATCCTCATAAACTTCGCAGTCTTTTTTTCGAGTATGTGCCTGTGTGACATCAGAAAGGTTGGAATACCTTGTACGGGCACTTCTCCTGGAAGAGCATGTGCGCACACGTCGACCAGAGCGAGAGAGCAAGAGCATGCCCATCAACGTGCTTTGTTTGGCTTTACAGAAGTCGTCAGCAGCACTGCACAGGTCACAGGACTTCACGAAATCAACAATGTCACCAAAGAAGTGTGTTTTTGGTTGTGAAGGAAAGATAACCTTGTTTCCCAAAGAACCCAGCGTTCAGTGGAGCTGAGAGTTTTGTGCTCACGCATTACATTGATGCGCTCTCGATATTTGTTATTAAAATAACCATAGAAACTGGTAGTTGCAATCACTTTTTTATTGGTTAAAATGAATGGAGAATATCTTGGGTTTTTCTGTGGCTACTCGAGCCCTCAGGATCAGCGCTTATGGTTTCATAAACAAGACCCAGTTCTGTGCTGGATTTACAGATCATTTGAAACTGAAAGATGGAGCGGTCACAGCGATAATGATGTAATGTAAGGTGAGTAAAACTGCTTCAAATGTCTGTTTTGTTGGCAATAGGCACCTAAGTGCATATAATGTAAACAACACAAATATAGTGAATTCATAAATTCATTATTCATCATTCACTATACGCTATATTCATTATAGTGATTCAAAAGTTATCCAGGGATAATGCGATGGTGTATTGTGTGTGTTTAAATACATTTGTTTAGCTGACCATTGATAGCTTGCAGACGATCGCTACGCAAAAGCTGCGCGTGCTCGTCACTCTTTAGCTCCGCTCACACGGCATGCCTGCAGGAGCTCGGCTGTTTTCGGAAAGACTCGGTACAGCGTATCTATCTTTTATAAATATGATAAAACTAAAGACTTTTCAGAGATATGAAGGATGCTATACTACTCTATAGGTACTCAAGATTAACATGAGATTGGCAGAAACTGTGAGTGATACCCCCCCTTTAAAGTGACACTTGAGCAATCAAAAATATTCCAATATACAAATAAAATTTCCTTCGATTCCTCCATCCTCATTTTCTTTCTTCACATTCTAAAGGGGGTGGAGCTGAGACGCAAGGAAAGGAAGTGGGGAAAGGGAACGAGAATGTACAAATCTGAATACTTCCCTATTATATAGGAGGCGAAAAACAGTATGTGACAAAAGTGTCTGAATTCACAGTACTCATAAAAGAGTCAGCCAAAAGTACCCGGATGACCTATTACTTCTGGTGAGATTCTGAAGTGTGCATAGGACACTTTACTATCCCATGATGCCACGGGAAAGGATTTGTGAATGGGAACATGACTGACACTTATAGGTCACATGACAGTGACAATGTAGTCATTGGCAAATTTAGTATGTCCGGATTGCATTTATAGCTACTACACACATTTATATAGAACAGACTTTTTTTAAGTAAGTACTTGTTCAAAATAAGTACCTACTCAAGAAAGTATGCAATTCCAGACACAGCCAGTGTTTTGTCAGATTAAAGATATACATGACATCATCGTTAGTTCCTGCTTAGTTGTTGCATGTGTAATTTGGCTCCCCCTAGTTGCAATTGCAGAATTTAGCTACCCCGTCTCGAATTTAATTCAGGCGAAAAATGAAGTGAATTCAATGTTGATCACATCTTCATTTGCTCATTCTGATGTGTTGCTGGTTGGTCTTGCCTGTATTGTCTGTAAGTTATTGATCTTTCATAGAAAACATACCAACATACATATATTTTGGAGTATTGATAAGTTTATATTTATAACTTTGTTCCACATTGTGTTTCTATTCGCATGTTAGCATGCAGGCACATTCTGTTTGATTTGATTTGGCGATTCCAATTTTCCTACTATTTTATTTATTTATTTATTTTTATTTAAAAGTATGTATTCAAAATGTATTCAAAAGTATACATTTTAAGTTAATTGATCATGAATATTAGAAATACTGTTACAGTTTCACTCCTGATTCATGAGTGCATCTTATTTACATTTATGCATTTGGCAGTCTCTTTTGTTCAAAGCAGAATATATACATTTTAGTTTATGCATTCTATGGGAATCAAACCTATTAGTTGAATCCTGACTGATCATCTGTATTCATGGATTCACTGGCTGTTAAATTGTTTCAGAATACTTTAAATATAAAGTAAAACTTTTATTTATTTTGGAAAACAGCTGCATGAAAATTCTTTAAAAAGATCCTTTTGTGTCAACAACATAGAGGTTTGGAAAGACAAGAGGGTGAGAAAATAATGACAGAATAGTCATTTTTTTAAATAGCTTCAGAAGAGCTCAGGCTATTTAAGTATCCTTAAACCAAAACAAAAGTGATGATATTTGAAGATACCAGTCAAGTTATATTTAGCAATAAGCTGATAATATCATTATTAGCATCTCAAATTGGTCAATACAGCTCTTTCCATCCTGTGCGACACAGTTTTCATGTGTCTTTGGTCGCTGTATGCGTTTTTCATGGTCACAGAGGGAATGATGGGAATGAAACTGTATCTGTGGCAGAAGCTATATAGTATGCTGTGTGGTTTTTAAAGAGAAGGAGCGAAGCAGGTGGAAGCCTGGAGCTGAACATCAATATGGGCCATGAAGTCTTGTGGGAACTCACATAACATCCTCCCTTTGATCTCTTTCCTTATTAGCATCCTTTCGCATCGCAAGCCCAACAATGAATACTCCTGCAGTGCCAGTGTTAACAGTGGGCTTCATTAAAATTTGGCTATTGAGACACTCATATTTGATTAAAAGACACATTCATAAACATGTTCAAATGACATATAACAGGCTGCAATCCAAATGTATAGCCTCTGTTTTTCTTTTCTGAAATCCCTATCCACAGCCTTTAAGTGGCAGTGCCATTTGTAGAGGTGTTCCACATAAAAGGGCTCAGAAACCAAAATCCCATCCAAAATCATTGTAACACCAGTCAACAGGATCAGATGATTCTCTATAAGATTTTTCATTTCCCAGTTTTTTTTTTTTTTTTTGGTTTACATCAATATTTTTGTCTTTTCATCATAAATCTTTCTGTTCCAACTCTCCAGATTTCCTTAATCAGAGGCCAGAAAGTTCTGAACTACTCCTGCAGGAAGTGTCAAAGTGGGGTAACGTGGAGGAATTCAGTCAGGAGTGAGTGTAGGTAATATGCTGTCACAGATGGCTCAACCAGTGCTATGGAAGAAGTTGAGATTGTTAGGGGTGATCTAATTATGTGGGAGTAATGGGGAGGAAGAAATCCTTGCAGCTGCCCCCTCGGCCCCCTGGAGAGAGTCTCTCTGCCACCATGACGCCAACAGACCTGATGATGCCCGCTGTTGTTGGCAGACTCGCACTGTAGACTGAATTTTTGGGCGTGCTGATTTGCAAGGATGGGCTTTCACCTGAATAAGCTAGAAGGGCTATAATTACTGTCATAAAAAGCCTGAAAATTATTTGCTCAGTTGCTTGTTTATCAATTTCCACTTCAATTCAAACCTGCCTTTGGCTTAGCCTACTTTAATTCATTGTTTTTACTGTTAATATACGTTGGCCTTACAGTGATTTTCCATTAAACCACTCTATCCGCTGCAGGGCCACAGGGATCCCATTCTGGATCCTATATATTTTCACTTTTTAGTACGTTTTAGTTAGTTTATGTGCTTTTTTATTGTTTTTTTTATTTTTTTTATTATTATTTTAGTAGGCCTACCTCAACTTAAAGCGTTCCAAACCTGTAAGACCTTCGTCATCTTCAGAATGAAAATTAAGATATTTTTGATGAAATCTGATTTTTTTTTTATCCCCCTTAGAAAGCAACGAAATGACCACATTCTAGGCCCAGAAATGTAGTAAAGACATGTGGTTCAACTTTAATATTATGAAGCGACAAGAATACTTGTGTAGCAAAAACGAAACAAAAAGAACGACTTTATTCAACAATTTATTCTCTCCCATATCAGTCTCCTATGCAGTTGGCGTAGTAAGCACAGTGCAGCACTTCCAGGTTCTACATCAGAATGCTGACTCATTATTGGCCGGCTCCTGCGTCAGTATCACACGCATGTGTCGTGCTGCTCATGTGAACAGCGTCGGTCAATACTTCTGACGTAGAACCTGGAATCTCTGCAATGTAAACTGCATAGAAGAATGACAGGGAAGAGAAGAAATTGTTGAATAAAGTCGTTATTTTTTTGTTTTTGTGCACAAAAAAGTATTCTCGTCACTTCATAACATTAAGGTTAATCCATAGTCACGTTGACTATTTTAACGATGTCTTTACTACTTTTCTGGGCCTTGTATGTGATAATTACATTGCTTTCTATGGAGGATAAAAAAAAAAAACTCTCGGATCTCATCAAAAATATCTTAATTTGTGTTCCGAAGATGAATGAAGGTCTTACAGGTTTGGAACAACATGAAGGTGTGTAATTAATGACAGAATTTTCATTTTTGGGTGAACTAACCCTTTAAAGGAACACTATGTAATTATAAATGAGTGTAACATTTAAGTGAGTCAATACATCATCAATCCTTCTTCCACAACTTGTTTTAGTCTTACCCTGATTCAGCCTATTATAAGTATTTAAATTTTAGACCTAATGTGGGAAATTGCTTACATGCTCGTCTGTGTCTCGTAATATCTGTAAATAGAGAGAAGTGCAGCATTCACGCCATGTCACAATTACTGTACGTAACGTTTAACTCTGAGCTGCTCTCGGACTGGGAATTATGCATTTCTATGGCAACACTATTAATGCCTAAATTAATCTGCAGTGGTCAGGTGGTACAGTGGTCACAAGGTACAAGTAAGAGCTCTCAGAAAATTCCAATCTTACAAGCTGTTTTCATGAGCTCTACGAGGATGTGAACGATTTTTACAAGTTTTACAAGTCTTGTAATTACGGTAATTACAACATGGCATCAACACACCTAAGTTGCTTTGGCTATTTTGATGAGTGTATGTGTGGAAGTGGCAAAGGATATTTGTCACAATTAAAGAGAAAGGTTGACATGGAGCATGATAAATCTCAAACCTCCACCACCCATTTAAAAGAAAAAAAAAAGCCCAACAGAGAAGAGTCTGCTGGCTAAAAGTACGGAAGAAGATTAGGGCCAAGCAATAATAAAAAAATAAAACCATCTCGAGATTAAAGTTGTTAAATTTCGAGAAAAAAACTCGTTAAATTTCGAGAAAAAAGTCGAGATAAAATGTTGAGAATAAAGTCATTACTTTACTTCTCAACGTCATTACTTTATTCTCAACATTTTATCTTGAATTTTTTCTTGAAATTTAACAAGTTTTTTCTCGTAATTTAATGAGTTTATTCTCAACATTTTATTTTGACTTTTTTCTCGAAATTTGGTTTTATTTTTTTATTATTGCTTGGCCCTAATCTTCTTCCGTATAAAAGAGAATGCGACAGAGCTCGTAATAAAACAAGAATCAACATTGGCTTTACTTTTCGGAGATGGCGAGAACTGAGGGATTTGGAATGTTGTAAAAGTGACACAGAGGTGTCGTTTTTATTACTCAACAGGTGTAATTTCCATCTAAACTGGTTAGAAGTGAATGTCTTATGCGCAGTAGGATAACCATATTCATCCGCACAACCAAAGCAATGTTCTTCCGCAAAATGCATGCAGTTTTGTTTTATGAACTAAAGCCTAATCCTGGCTTAAACTAAGCCCTGTCTGTGAAACCATCAAGCCTTAAACTTATTTCAGTTAGTTGCCAAGGCAACATTTCTAAATTTCATTTAAGTTTTTCATCTAATATTTCTATTTTATTTTAGTTCAGCTTTATTCCAACTTTATAACCACTTTTAATAATTGTAGTTTTTGTTGAGAAAAACAACATTGCACGATAGGCCTACTTCTCTACAGTTTTCATTACTTTGAAACTAAGAATATGCAATTTAGTTCATTATTTTGTATTAATGATGAGCATCGCTGACATTTATTTCTGGCTTGTTTGTGTAGCCCAAGCCTGGATGTAAGGAAATTTCATCTTTTAAATGGCTTCATCGTGTACTGCAGGCTTATTGCGATGGTATCTAAAATAGATAGTACAGCAAAAAAATCACTACACTTTAAGCAGGCAAGAAATGTATTGCTGCTCTGCTCAATCTCCTTTTGCTCCATTCAGGACCAAATACATTGCCACCATAGAAACTGTTAGACAAAGTCAGACTTCACATTATTTACACCTTCAAGCTAGATGTATTTTGAAAAAGCACAAATTGTTTTTGGAGAGAAAATATTACAGAGAATATGTGATTTTGAAAATATTACAGAATAGCTGGAAAAACTGAACTGCCAGATAAAAATGTCACCACATGAAACCATTATCTACTTTCATATAATAATGGGAGTACAAATCATAACACCTTTTGAACTCCTGCTATAAGAACCAGGTCATAACATATTAACTGCCATCAGAAGCTAATTTTCCAGCAGGAAACCCTGCAGTTTTTTGAGAGCTGTTGATGTGATTGCTGAGTATCTCTTAGGCCTTTAAATATATCTGTTTGTTATTTAATAAATTATTGGTGAAATAAGGCAGAAAGTTGATTCACCCTCTCACCGTACCCCTTTCGGAATGGATGGATAAGTGCTATGCTAATTATGCTAATGTTATTACCTTGCCAGGGATTTGGCCAAGACACACAGATAAACAAGATGTTGGTAATCAGCATGTTTTGGAGTGATAATGATTCTGTTGACCCATCAGAGACCCAATTAGGAGTGAGCACACAGGACTCCCCTCAGTACCATCTTGTTTCGTTTGCTCCATCAGCGCCTGCTGTTTGGTATTCCGGCTTTCAATTAGGAGCTCCACTTTGAGACCAGCAGGGTCTCGCTCAGGCCCGTCCGTGTCAAGCCTTGATAATCCAGCTGTGCTCAGTCAGCCCTGCCTCCTATAATTTAATTCCAGGCCTTTCTCACACTCGTTTAAGTTGATCATAACAAGAGCAAATCCCATATCGGCTTATGTCCACCAAGCCCTGATCCTCACGTCTTACTACAGTGTACGGTAGGGCTGGGGCAATAAATCGTTGCAATAAATCGAGAAATGATTCTGGATCGTTTCTGAGACTTTCCGAATGCATCGCGATTCTCTCTTGCATCAATTCCGAGCTTAGTTTTTAACAGCAGATGGCGCTCTTGGCTAGTTTTTAACCGCACACTCAAATGCTCATGAAGAAGAGCGTACGTGCGTTCGGCTGAGTCTGAGAATGTACTTGCACCTCAGAATGCTTTTATGACGCGAGATTAATGTAAACAGCCCACTGCAAACACCCTTGTAATTCGCTTCAACCTTTTCGAACTTTATGATTACTTATAGAAGTAGTTCAATTGTTGTCTGGAAGCAAGCAGAATACGGCTGTTTCTAAAGCACGTAGTGCCATCTGATGTTAAAGCTCAGAATCTATTTGAGAGAGAATCGCGATGCATTCAGAAACTCTCTGAATCATTTCTCGATTTATTGCAGCGATTTATTGTCCCAGCCCTATAAAGACTCATGGGCCACTGAGTGTATACAAACACACACACTTTTGCTTACCATCAGAGTGAAAGAAAATAGTACAAAACAATGTTCATGTCAACATTTGCAAAACTGCTTTTTGAGACTTTGGGATTTATAATACCTACTATGCTCCTGAGTAGTGTCTTCTATAACTGAGATTTTCAATAAACAATGAAGGTTTTCGGGGGAATTCTGTGAAACTGGATCAGACACTTTAACTGTTTACTGCCTCAAGCTGAGATTTGTGAAACACATAGAGGGAAGCGTTATTGGTGGTAGACGTATCAGAATTTCTTTACGTTGGGTGAGTGTTTCACCATCGTTGCGTGGGATAAGACATGTGAAGTTGACAATAATTAGCACTTTCTTTCTTCTTGGGCTAATTTTAGATAAATTCCACCCATAGTTTATTTGTCACCTCAATGTATGTGTGTGTGTGTGTGTGTGTGTGTGCAATAGATAGTGACGATTATAGAGGCACCCAGCCTTAGGGACCTCCATGTTTTCAATGTTTTCCATGAAAACATTCCATATTGTATTATTATCAATTATTCCAATTATAATATTACACACAAAAAAAGTGATATTATAATTGTAATAGTTGTTAATATAAAATAAGTTGTAGTATTATGTTGTTTTCAAATTACTTGTTTTTACATTTATGGTTCATATATATAATTTTATGTGTGTGTGTGTGTGTGTGTGTGTGTGTGTGTAAGCAATAAGGTACGAGAGGCTTTGCTGTATCATGAATAAGTCACAGCTGAAGGGCGTTGTTAGGCAAGATGCGAAGCGGAGTGCCTGCAACCCCTTCAACCATGACTTATTCACGATACAGTACTAGCCTCAAGTACCTTATTGCTTTTATAAAAATGGTTACCACACAATACAAATATTAAAGCCAAAAATACATGTATCAATGCAACTTTCATGTAGTAAACTTTCACTAAAAGCCTTCCTTCCGCTGGAAAAAATAGTCCCTGACCGTGAACAGCAACAGAAGTTACATTATTACGCCATTAGATGGCAGCAAAGACTGTCTTTATGAGTGTGTCAGTCAGTAGAGAAGACTTTTATATTGAAACGACTGAATTATTGTGAATACAGAACAAGACACAACTGACAAATGCTTTGACTAGCGCTGTCAGTCACAGGAAAACCCCTTAACTGTTAAAAGGACGAGATAATACATCGGACATTTAAACAGATTTTTTATTATGAACAAAGGACTGACCTGAAGGAAAATGCTAAATCTGAATGCAGGTAATAAACTCGCTCAATCAATCTCTTTCTCACAATACTCTTCTACATAATACAGTAAGATTCAATGAACAATATCAACTGAGAACAGTTTAAGAGAGGATGCTAAGGGTGTTGTGTAGTGATACACAGAACCGTTGGGTGAAGCGGTCATAGCCGTGGTTTATCGTGAATAAAACACAGCTATTGACCAATCAGAATCAAGGACAGGAACTAACCGTTTTAATATATAAAATAATATATTTTAAATATAAATCTTAGTGTTTTGTTTTAGGTTTTTTAATCAGTGTCCAAAACATTAATTTAAAGTATTACACCAGTAGACCCAAAAATGTATGGATGCAAGAGGTTTGGCCAAGACGATGTGGTTTACTTTGCACATCATTCATCATTCATCTGTCTGAAACTATTTGAACACCTTTTTTTTTTTCTCCAGTACATGAAAGCTGTTTTTTGAAACTGTTCTGAATTTTTGAGTAGATGGATTCTGTCTTAGTTTTCCTTACATCATCAGAGATACCTGCTGAGAACAGAACACTTCTATGTTAGTATGAATATTCATATTTGGCACTCACCAGTGGGTGTTGGAATTTGATGTGAACAGGTAGCATTTGACTCCTTATGAATATTCACAAGCACCTGCCTTAATGTGGGACCAGTCATTGGGATAACGCGACTCCAATTCCAGGTCAAAGGTCAACATCAAGCTCCATTGACGCACTGGTCTGCAGTGGATTACATGCAATTTTCCCCTCTCATTTCCATTTTGCTAATGTGTAGATATCAAGTCCTCACGCAGCAGAAACGCATAGTAATAGTCTCTATTTTCACTGGCAATGCTACAAAACGATCCGTTCTCTTTGATCTCAGAAGCCAGCTGTTCAAAACGTCTCAAGGTTAGTTTTGTTCTTTTCCCCCACAGCTTTATTTTCAGAAATAAATGAGGTTATTCGGTCCTTCATATTTTATTTGCAAGCTGCTTTTCCTCATTTCTAAATATTTCTCTCTCACCTATTTTATTCACTGAAGCCGAATGCTGCTTGAGTGACAAATTAAATTGATTGTTTAAGCCATGACAGGCAGTTTTCTGACAGAAACCTCATTTAGGTTGCTGCTCTTTTGACAAGATTTTGACATACACTTGTTCTACCAGTGTAATCATGACTCACAGCACATTATCCGAGTTTAGAGACCAAAATGTGATTACTATGCGTCAGCCGTCAGAAAGTATTGAATTTTTAACACAAAACATGAAACCAATTCTGGTCAAACAGACTTTTGTTTAAACTGTCTGCCACGGAGGCTTTGTTCACAAGGAATTGCACATTAGGGTCCCTTTGGGACATGCTGGCTGTATTTTGTCTATTGGCAGAACAGCTCTATTGCTTCAGTGTATGTGTCAGCCATTGTGAGCTCTTCAATACATTGAGTGTGCACTGAACATGGCAGAGAATTCATATGTCATCCACCAAGCAGATGTCTACCGCAGATGTCCACAATGCATTCAAAGAGAGCAACCGAAGTCAAAGTATGCCAAGCCATACAGAATCAGACATAATGATCGTGTTAGGCTCCGTGATCCTCTCACTAAACAGAATTATACACGTATTTTACAGTGAGCGTGAATCACTGCAAAGCCTGCCCGAGGTGACGCCATTACAAATCTATAAAAATCTGTCTTGAGTCAACCGTGACATCTGTGTACAGCAGCTAGTAGAGATAAAGTCTATAATTATTGTGACTCATGGTTTGATTTAATTTGGGTTCTTTGTTAAAAAGACAGATTAAAAGAACAGGTGGGGAATTGACTTAACAGAGTTGTAATTAACAGAGCGAGTAAACATTTGCAGGGAGTAAATATTTTCTGCTGTTGTGCTACTCGCTGCTAATCGGTTGCCTTGCAGTTGTCACGTTGGGACAGATTAGGGGGAAAACAGATCTGCTAGAGGAAGAACTGCAGATGTTTGCTGTGGAAATCTGGGATTAGGTGTCTCACCATAATCAAACTGCTCTGTTCATCCAAAAATGTAAATTCTGTTCGAGCGAAAGTGAATGGTGACCACCGCGACAGTCCTTGGCCCCCGTTCACTTACATTTTGCTAAATGGCTCCTTTCGCTTTCTTAGGCAGAAAGAGAATCATACAAGTTTGGATTATTTAAAATATTTTTTATTTTAAAATTATTTTTAAAAGAGTATGCTTTACGTACTTTAAAAGAATATACTTCAGTGTGAACTAAATGTAATGTTATTTAAAGGTGCTCTAAGCGATCCTGGGTGGAGTAACTTCCTGTTGACGTTCGAAGTGTTGTCAAACAAAACAGAGGCTAGCTAGACCCTCCCTCCCTCCTCCTCCTCCCCCTCCCCTCCGTGCTTCCTGAAACAGTCATGAACGCGCATTTAAAATCATTCCTGTCAGTTATTGGCTGGAGCGTGTTTATTATGTTTCGTGGTCCAGGCTGCACCAGTTTGTTTTTGTTGCCGTTTTCGGAGCTTTGGCGACTACAGAGACCGCGTTTTTTTACAGTGTGTTCAGGGGACAGGCAGCTAGCGGATAGTGAGGAGATGTTTGCTGCATGTGACAAAAAATTTTTTGGCCTAAAAACGCATGACATCGCTTAGAGCACCTTTAAAATTAAATGAAAATGTATTAGTTAAAATGTATATTAAATGCAATTAGTTGAACTTAAGAGTACCTTTTTGACATATTTACATATTTGTAAGTGATTTCATAATTATATTTTTTAATCTGTACTGTTGAATATACTGACAAGCATCAGCATATTTATATATTTAAAATAAATATATTTTAATGTCATTTCTATTGAAAATTGTTATTTATTTAAACACACTGTGTGTAATTATACATATGATGTAATTTAGTACCTACATTTAAGATACTTCAATGTATCAAAAAACATACTAAAGTTAAAATTATAATCAAGTGGGTTATATTACATCTGTAATAGTCAACACAACAAAATAAGTGTACTTTAAAGCATGACAAAATATGATTAAAACATACTAATTAAATGTACTTTAGAGTAAAACTTTGTACACTTTTTTTTAAAAAAGTAAAGTGTGCTGTCATGGGTGGTAGTAGTATTAAGCTCTCAAAGACAAATAAATCACAGAAAACAGTCTTTAATACAGAACTCATTCAGCAGAAAAATGGGTAAACACACCTCAACATTGAGTGCGTTTACATGCACCCTCATGATGTGATTATAATGGGATTTTGGCAATATTGCAATCAAACTTTAACTCATGAAAAACACAATACTTCGATCAAACGAATGCGATTAAGCTCGTAGTAACCATAATCGCACAAAACTATGTGGTGTAGGTCTAGGCTACACCGATTTTAATCACAATAGGCATGTAAACACCTTAATCGCATTATTCCCGCTCTGACCAAAGTGTGCATGTGCTCGGAGTCGGACGTACACGGATCCGTGAGTCGTTCACATAACTTCATGAATGGACTCCTTGACGTTATTCTCTTCACCAAATCGCTAAACTCTATCAAAACAACTCGCTGCTCAGTCTCTGCTCCATGTATTCATCCAGACGTCACGGCATGATGTTCATCACAGCGCCATATAATATAGGCCTAGTACGTCCATAAAAATAATTTTCAATTTGATGTGAGTAGATTGAAACAATGGCCATTAACATGCATACTGTATGCCCATCTGAGTGTGGTATAACCATACTTATACTATGGGGCTGTTGAATGCTCGAATCTGATTGGTTGACAAACGTTCTAAAGTGTGCAATTATTTTCAGGGAAACGCACGGCTAAATTAGTTCTAGTTTTGGACAAAAACCTGACAAATGTGTTGAAATACAACATTAGAACAGTGTCTTGAGGTGTGGTAACCATAGCATAAGCGGAATAATTGACTCCAGGCTGTTGAATTATTAGAAAATAATGCACACCCTAGGTGTGCTCTGCTTTGCACCGTGGCCACATTACCACCTCAGGTGTGCATTATTTTCTAAGAATTCAATGGCCCATCGTCAATTATTCCTTACTTATTAGTGAATAATCTTAGTGAATGAAAATTGCATGTAAACTGGTGTGAAGAGTTCTGCTCATGTTACATCTTACTGCGATTAAAACCTTACTCTGATTATTAGAAATAATCGCATTATTGGTGCAAATGTAAACGTAGTCACTGACGTAGACAGGACAGGGTTCTGAAAAGAACACAGGGCTTAAATACACAGAAGATAATGAGGCAATTGATAGAACAACACTGGGAAACTAGGTCACAGGGAAAAAACACAATGAAACATAGAAACAGAACATACATGTTACATGTCCGACTTTTCAGAACACTTTTTTAAATTAGTATTATTATTAATATCTGCAAGTACAGTTTTTTTAAAATATAATTTTAATATTTAAAGTACACAACAATTAAGTGCATTTCTTTTTCAAGGTCTGTTTTGGACCGTGTGTTCTTTCTTTTGTGTTCCATAGAAAAAAATGTCATGCAAGTTGGAATGACATGAGGTTGACTAAATAATGACAGACATGTCCTTCAAGAAAATTTTTCATTACTTGTGTTCGGAGTCTCAGAAACCCCATATAAAACATGAATAAATGCATTGCATTTTCACATGCTAAAATATTCTTATACCATACATACGGTAGAGATAGCTCTAGCAATTTGTTTGTTTATTTATTTATTTGCAGTACTTTATTTTCTGGGGGTCAAACTGACTCCAAACAGAAACAGTGTCACTAGAGGGGATAGATAAACTTTGCATAGATATACATAAGTATTATTATTGTGGATAATCTGCTAACAGGGAAAAGAAGAATTTGAATTCAAAATTACTATACTTATTTTATTTTGTACAAACATATCATTTGCATGACTGTATAATAAAGTCCATCTCAATAGAAACATGAGGTCTAAATGATCCAGGGTTGATAAAGGAAAAGAGAGTGAGGCTTCTCGGGGAGCTGTGAGTCATTAATCAATCTACATTTGAGATTGGAAACTGTCACATCCCTGCTGGAAGCTGGAGCACAGACATCTGTGGAGTAACAGTGTCTATGAATAGCACCAGTGTCCATGGCTGTGGTTAATCAGGAGGCAATATGTCCTGCCATTCGTGAGGCTTATGCATTAGAAAATACAGATGAAGAAGTATGCATGAATCTGCATGAACTTGCTGCTTGGGGTCAGACATTTACACTTTAAACTTGCATAACACCTTGAATCATCCAGGAGGCCAGTTCACATTAAGATCTTAGTGTACACTTGCTAGAATCTTCATTGTGTCAATAGAGATCGTTAAAGTAGTTCTTGCTTCTCAGAAAGAGGCCAAGAAACAGCTACCCATAATGCAACTAAAACACAGGGCTATAAATACAGGGGTAGAACAAAGGATACCAAACTAGACACAGGTAAAACTAATACATATCTATAGAAACAAACAAGGACATAATCAGTAACCAATGAAACTGAAACTAAACAGCACAGGGAAACAGGAACTAAAGGAAATGGAACAGAACTTCAAAATTAAAGACAAGACAAAACAGAGCCGTAACAATTTCTTTGCTTCAGCCACTCATTATGCATACAGACAGTCACAGCAGAAATGATCTTGTTTTTTGTACTAACTTAACTGGTTTGCGTTTTATAACTACAAATGATGTAATTTTGTCGTACTTTAGCTTTGTTTTGGTAATGCAGAGTCATACAAAGGAACAGACTAGCCTGCTTTTTGGGCTGCAGGGGCCCATTGCAGGCCGCGGTGTGAGGTGTATGTGCCAACAGGGCGGCAGGTGTCATGATTTAATGCAGGAGCCAAAACTCCGCCTGCTTTCTTCAGTACCCATCTGTTTGGGGACGAGCGCAGAGAAACAGGGCTAAAAACACAGATGACTATATGGGTCATAATGCTCACTCTGAGATCTGAGCGGGAAATAGACAGAAACATTGAACATCTCCTTTAACCTTCAACGCACTTTCCATAATGTTTTAGGGTTCAATATGTTACGTGCTCACTCTCCACTTTCAATGTCCAATGTAATGTTTTCAGGCCTTTTACAAATATTCTTCCTCTAGGCAGTGTTAGTTTGTTTTGATAAATCCATTATTCCAAAGCATGCGCTGTTGCTTTTGGTTCCAACAGATGGATGTAAAGTATTTTATATAAATACGTTAGTGTTTTCTTTTTCCTTTCTCTTTTTTTTTAATCTCACATCAATGCAGCTGGGCTTAAATGCATTTTTCGGACAGAGGCCATGTTTCCAAGAGGCCTCTCATTTTTACTAAGAGTCATTCCCGTTCTGCCATTTTCTTAATCAGTAAAAAAGATAAATCCTTGAAAAGCAAAGCTGCATTATGACTTGTTTTCACAGAATATGTCTTGAACTGAGTTTATTTTTCTAATCGCCACTGATTGTATTTTCTTGTTTTAAGCATAGGCTAAACATCACTAAATGTGCTTAAATTTCAATCATGGCCACATCTAGCAAATGTGCCTGTGGCAGCATTTCTACAAAATGATATATTTTCGCACTTTCTAAATCAAATATCAAGTGGCACTAAAAGCATGTTCATTTCACCAGGGGCCATCAGGACACCATTTTCAACTAAAAACAGAAAACTTTTTATGCATTTTAGCTGTTCATTTACACAATAACTGCGTTTCGGTGGCCTGAAAATGCAAACTTTTGAAAACAGGATTCAAAGTGCAAGTTTTTGCAACATGTCCTCCAACCAATACAACCATATAGGTCTTTTGTCACTTCCCCGAAATACGACCTATAGGAGCGTTTACTAAAGTTGTGCCCCTATCGACAACAGAACACTTTCATTTTAATTCATGAAATGCGACCCATATGAGCGTTTGCTAAAGTTACGCCCCTATTGACAACAGGACACTTTCATTTTAATGCATTGTTCCCTTTTATCCGCATCATATTTCGGGTGTAGAGCATTGCAATAACAATATGCAATCATGTGATCATGCGATCGTGGGTTCGATCCCAGGAAACACATGTGCTCATAAAGAGTATATGCACTATAAATCACAAAGGGTAGGTTTAGAGTTGGGGTAGGTGTAGTCATTAATAAAAAATGATTTTTGCTAAATGGAAATAGGACAAATGGTGCATTTAATTGCATTTAAATGAACACTCATTTTGATTGGTAACGACAGTCATACGTCATTTCATGACGACAGACATAACACGACACTGTCATTATTTTTACGCCAGCTAGAGGGCGCATGACTTTAAAACGTAAATATAGGTCGTAATATGGTGCTTGCTTTTTTTTGGAGGACAAAAACAAAACCATTATAGTCTTTGTTTTGTGAGTCTAATTATATTCAGTCTATGGGCGTGTAGTTTTTTTACAAAGTGACATCGCCAACTACTGGCCTGGCATGAATAATACAGCATTTTTAGTCATTTTCACAGATCCTTGTGAACAGGGATCATTTTGACAATGTTGTAGTGTAAGCGTACCTTGAATTGCATAGATACATTTTGAAGTTTTGCAAAAATGTAGGCAAAGACGCGTTTTTCCAATGAGCCCTTAGTACAAATATCAAAATGGGGTATAGAAAAAATAATTTACGTGAGTTTATAAAATTTTCTTAAATTTAAGTATGTTATAGGATTTTTTTTTTTTGCTAGAGAACAAGGCCAACATACTTTTTAAACAACATACTTTTTTATTGCAGTTTAAAACCTCATATACACAGTGATTTGTTACTATTAAAGCATTCAAACGATTTATGAGAATAATTTTGCATTAGTTTTATCTATGGCTCCTCTAAAGATATTGAAATGGCATTACAATCAGGTTATGAGATTTCCTATTAGATCTCACACAGCGAATATATTAACAAAATACCCTATTTTCACAGTACGATAATGTTCCCTGATAACTGCAGTGTTACACTTGTATACCACCAGTAGGCTTCATGAAAAAGAAACCAATCCAAGTCAAGTTATCAGCCACAAATACAGTTGCATGTAGCAGCTGCCAGATAATGGGACAGCAGCTAGAATGTGCCACTGCTCGACCAACTCATCCGTCGCACTACAGTGAGATTACAAATATATCAGTCTGACATTTGAGTATCATTAGGTAGCTAGAATATGGAGTGCAGGACTTGAAATGTAGTTGTTCTGAGATTTTTAATGACCACGGGGGTGATTTGACATTGCCGACGGCCGCGAGGCTGAAACATTCAACGCTACAAGAATAAATAGCTGTACAATTGCAGGAAGTCTTTTTGTTTGTGGGGAAAGTAATGCTAATTTAATGAGCAGCCAGAGTTAGTACTTCAAATTTGTGACCCATTTGAGTAACAAGCACCATTTACAGGTCCACATCATTCCAGATAACAGAGGATGGCAAATGCTATTGGCTAGAGGGATGAATGCCACACTCTGACCTTTCAAACACCTCTTTTAGCTGCAGCTAAAACTGTCTCAGAAGATCTACCATTTAAATAACTACCAAACTCAATCTTGCATAGGTCAGTGATTGAGAGTATCTTTACATATAACATTGCTTCATGGTATATAAATATAACAGCTGAAAAGAAGAACAAACTTTCACAAGTAACCAGGCAAATAAGATCACTGAGCATAGACAACATAATCTCTTTATTTTCTCATTTTATGGAAAAATGGCAACGACATAATCGTAAATATCATACTCATCCCCTTCACTCTACTCTATGTTCCCACCTATGTTCTACATTGCCCAGCCTCAAACAACTGTAGCTTTTCTGTGTAGTTAACATCATGTTGAGAAGAGGCTGTATACTACGCTGTGAAAGTAAATTTGTTTTATTTTCACTTCCGAATGATGAGGCTGTGAAGAATCAGTGGTTAAAATGAATTTTTTTTCTACGATACTACAATCATTTGTTGTGTTCCCGTTATTTTACTGATGACTGCTTTTCAAATCTCTGGGAGTTCAATGCGGGATTCGCAAAACCACTGAGAAACATCCTGCTCTAGTCATGCTTGCGATTGAGTTTCTGGTTGATCGACTACTTCAGACGTTTCATCGTCGGACTCGGACTCGAATTGATAAGATAAAATCAATGCCATCTTTTCTCTACACTGGATACAATCTCTTGAGAACTGATAAGCCTCCGGAGCTGTAATTCAGTTATGGCAATGGGTGTTTCATTTCTGACATGCTCTGTACTCAGTAGACCAATCACAACAGACTGGGCCATCTGACCAATCAGAGCAGAGTAGGCTCACGGAAAGGAGGGGTTTAGATAGACTGAATCTTCAAACTGCTTCGAACAAATCATTTAAGAATCTTTGGGAAATTAGGTGATATTAAATGTATATTATGAGAATACGAAAGTGTTTTTTGAGCTTGCATGCATGTAAACCTGTTGTAAGAGACTCCCAAAACAATGTTAGAAACCTTAAAAATGGCATAATGGGGCACTTTAACCCAGTCTGCTTGCAATCACATCATTCTCTATAGGGGCACAGCTGATTGGTTCCCGCTGTATCAGTAGTCAATGAGCTTGCTGCTCAACTTTCAAATACAAATCTTTTGCTATAGTTTTCAGCGATCTTTCAGAAATGTTCTAGTGTACTACCAGTTTCTCTGTAAATTTCAACATCTAAGAATTTATTTTAAATTCTTTATAACTGTGCAGTTATTAAAGAATTAAGAATTAGAATTAAAGCTAGTCTGCTTTAATTCTTAAATGAGCAACCATTCACAAGTTCAAAGCCAAGCGTCATGCAAAGCATTTTGCAGTCTTGCATTCGATTGCAGGAGTTAATTACTAAGTATATAGCAGCGATCTAACTGATTTTTTGATGAATCTTTTTCATTTTTTTTTGTGGAATGCTTGGAAATGTGTCAGTGAATTATGTAGTTAGTGTAATTCTGTTTAGTTTTGTATTTGTGTCAATGTTTAAGCGTTTATGTGAATGTACTTATGGTTAATGTATGATACCAGTCTCAAAAGACATATTTCTGCTCTGTGACAAACAGAATGAACAATGAAGTTAAATTAAACTAAATTATAGTTTTAGACCTGTTTCAGAAATGCTGTAAAATGGTGAATTGGTCGTTTATTTTAATATGAACATAAAACGAAGAGGTTGCTCTTCTTTGTATCACCTGCATGTATTGAACTACATCATGAACACACCCTAGTGAAAAAAAAAGTATACTTTATTGTATTTTAAATATATTCCCTTTTTCTATAGTACACTGCAAATATACTAACAAAAAATGTACTATCATTAAATATATAAAAAGTATATTAGTATCATATTTTCACAATGCAACTTTTAACACACTTTAAAATAATTGTACTTTAGTATATTTTCTAAAAAATATATTTTAGAAAAATATACTTGAAGTGTAAGTTCAGTTTATTTTTTAAAAGTGTATTTATTTGCACTTTATAAAAATATATTTGAGGTATATTTTAACAGTGTGCTGGAAATGATCATTGTAACAATGCACTGAAAGTATATTTAAAAAATACATTATTTAATATCCTGAAGTTGTAGTGTATCTAATGTTAAATTTGAGTATATTTTTTAAGTTTACTTCTTCATCCTTGGAATTCATTATATTACTTGTGCTATTTATTTCAGTATGAATGCATTACAAGCCCATTTAGTATATGCAGTGTAGCCTATACAATTTCCAAATATGTGTAAATGTTTAATAAGTTTACACTGGCAGAATCATTTTACAATCGTACACACAAATCTATATTAAACAACACACCAGCAGCACAAGTAATGCGAAAAAAATATGTCGAGTGGTTAAACTTATCGGAATTCAAATGTCTCTTCAACTTGGTCTGTGACCAATCAGATTTTGTTGCTCACTGCCTTTAGCCAATCAGAGCTGCTGACGTCACGGTCGTCGTCTGAATCCCCTCACTCAGTCACTCAGGTGAAGTATAATGTCGCAATGTGTAATTTATTTAATAAAACACTGAAAGCGCAATACATCGCTCAATCTTGGGGATTCTGACCAGTTCAATCAAGTGACATCGCAGACTGACCGTGATGGCGACGACAACCGGGAATTTAATGGCCTACGCGATCCTGAAAGAACCGGAGAAAAGTGCTGCTATTGGGAGGTGAGTTGTAGTCTACCAGTTAACAAACTTTATTTTATTTTCGTTAACAAACGGAGAGCGATATTTCGGCTTGATATCTCCTTTTTGAGTTTTTGTGTGGTGGTTTATGGCACGTTTGTATGCAGCACCAAAACATTCATATGATTGGTCATATCGGTCCGTATTCTGTACGATATTAATTCATAAAGTGTTTTATGCTTGACTATGTACCGAAAACAATATCGACATGCCATTCTGATACAGTTCCCTGCTGCTAATCCTCATTTACTGTTCAAAAATAGTATTGGTTCAATGTAGGATTTAGACAGACTATTGTAAACGTGAATAAAGAGTTGAACATGCTGTCTTATATCTTTGGTATATTCTGTCAACAGATGCTGTTCTTCACGAGTCTCTGCGGTCATCATTGTGCCATCAGACACAATGAGAAGCTCATCAGAAAATGGAATATAATGTGTAATTTGTATTTGTGTATAGAGGGTTAGGGTTCTTTAATGAAAAACATGGTAAGTTTTACTGAATCTAAGTTTAAATAAAAACTATTGGATTTGTCAATGAAATATGTCTCTTCATTAGTGATGTTGTTACATTTTATTTGTTTTAATGGCCTTGAAAACAAATTCATTCAACTTTGGGAAAATGTGTTAAACTGTATTTAAATAGTAGCACAACTGTATTGTGTGAGATTATGTAATTCAATGTACAGTAATCAACATTTGAAGTGGATCAAAAAAGTTAGGACAACTTTGATTAAAGGTTTTGATCCGCTTCAAATGTTGACTATATTATACAAAGTATAAGTAATAACAAAGTGTATTGTTATTGACTGCAAAGTGTGTAATGTTTAATATTTGGAATAAGCCAAAGGTACTGAGCATACAGTATATACTATTACCTGTAAAATAATATATTCATTGTATATTGCTTGTGTTTTCTGAAGACACTCGTAATTATTTTGTAATGTACTTAAATCACAAATAAAGTGTACTTATAACACAAAGTGTACTCATAACAGAAATAAAGTATACTTATAACACAAATAAAAGTATACTTATAACAGAAATAAAGTATACTTATAATACAACGTATATTATAACAAAAAATTATACTTTTAACACAAATAAAGTATACTTATAACACAAATTAAGTACACTTTAATATCACTAATCAAGCATGTAATTAGTCCCTACACAGACATATACTTAAAGTGTACTAAGTATACTTGAAGTTGTTCCAATTTAGTACACATAAGTATACTAAATATACTTAAAGTTGTATTTTAATACTACTTAATTTCAACTTAAATATACTTAGTATAAAAATTAGTTGTTTCAAAATAGCACCCTTTAAATGAACTAATCATTAACACACTTGAAATATACTAATAATTAGTCTTGCTGCAAGTATACTTAGTATACTTTTTTTTCACTAGGGCATGTTCCCAGGCGAGATGGATCACAGGTCAGACCTATTTCACGTTTTCACTATGGGGAATTTTCATAGTTCCCTACTCATTATCAATGAATGGGACTTTAATCTGTTCTCAGACGGTTACCACTCTCCAGGGACCCTCGTCCACCCCCTCTACCCTTTTCATCTGTGGCTTTGATCAGAATCCAGTCAGGCTCATGCTTCTACCCTGAAACTTGTTTGTTTCTGATTTTCAAAAACTGGAAAATTATGAGACATTTTTGTTTTTCCTGCACCTTTGGCTATGTGAAATAAATGTGATGCAAGATGTCATCCCTTTCACTTAAAAGTGCATTCTTAAAAGCAACTGCATGCCCTCTCGCTTCAGGCTGCATACTCAGGATTTAACTTCTTCATTCTCAGAGTTTCTATGCTGCTTAAGGCCACACCAAATGAGCAATTCTTGGACTTTCTAGAGCACTTCTGTGGCTCCTGGCCTGTGTTTTTTCCCCTTGCTATCCTAGATAGGAAATGTCAGCTAGTTTCATTAAATCTATGTGGCTCAGGAAACTGACTGACTGGTTCAGAAAACTAGTGGAATATTTGACAAATGAAGTGCTGGTTCTGTCATTTTGTTCCGTTGTGTGTGGCCTCAGGGTTCAGCATCTTCTGCATGTGCTCATTGTTTGCTATTCATTTATTTAAATGTAACTTTTTTGTTCCAAATTAAAAAAAAAATAAAAATAAAAAAAAGAAATGTGTCAAGACATCATCAGTACTTCTTTCAAAATGTATTTTTGTCTTACCCTGATTCACTATGGTAAGCCTGTTATAAGTCTTTATAACTCTCATTTTAATCTCATTTTAATCTTAGATTAATCTAGAGTAACAATAAATCCTTCATATCTCCGAAAAGTCTTTAGTTTTGTCATATTTATAAAAGATATATACGCTAAACTGAGTCTTTCCGGAAAAAGCCGAGATCTTGGAGGCGTGTCTGCCGTCAGTGATGTGGGCGGAGCTAAAGAGTCACGAGGGCGCGCAGCTTCTGCGTAGAGATCGTTGAAGCTGCGACATCAATATAAACAAAAAGGGAACAAAAACGTTTGAGTTGTTTACATTATATGCACTTGCGCGCCGATTGCCAACAAAACACAGACATCTGATGCAGTTTTACTCACCACCTGCGATCTGCAAATCCAGCGCCGAACTGGGACTTGTTTAAAAAGTATCACTGAAATCCCGGGAACAAACAAACATATGTGCACAACTCCGTTGCTGCCCTGGAAAAACAAACTTCATCCTCTGTTCCCTTGACGCTGGGTTCTTTGGGAAGCTGAAAAAGGTAATCTTTCCCTCACAACTGAAAACACAACACTTGTTTACAGGAGCTGTGTCTCATTTCGGAGGCCGCATTTGAAGGCTTAATACTTCATCAAGGATGTCATATTTAAGAAAAGTAACTGTAATAAAATTAACTGATATTCATTGTGAGGTGTAAAATGCTGTAATTTCTTTCTTACGTTGCAATCTAATGGTTATTTTTCTTAAAGGTGCTCTAAGTGATGTCACATGTTTTTAGGCCAAAACATTTTTTGTCACATACCAGCAAACATCTCCTCACTATCCGCTAGCTGCCTGTCCCCTGAACACACTGTAAAAAAAACGCGGTCTCTGTAGTCGCCACAAGCTCCGAAAATGGCAATAAAAACAAACTGGTGCAGCCTGGACCACTTAACATAATAAACATGTTCCAGCCAATAACCGACAAGAATGATTTTAAATGCGCGTTCATGACTGTTTCAGGAAGCACGGAGGGGAGGGGGAGGAAGAGGAGGAGGGAGGATCTAGCTAGCCTCTGTTTTGTTTGACAACACTTCGAAGGATCACTTAGAGCACCTTTAAATGAAACTGCCTTGATGATGTACAGCCTTCAGAGGGTGCAGCCTCTGAATTGGGACACAGCCATTGTTGAAAAATCTCTCGGCTTCCATATCCCTAACGAAACATGTTGATGGGCATGCTCTTGCTCTTGCTTTATCAAGGAGAAGTGCCTATAGAAGGAATTCCACTCTTTTTTGACGTAATACAGGACACACTCGAAAAAAAAAAAATTCTGAATCCTGTTCTGAAACCAGAAATAGTGGATTTGGCACAGAAATACTCTGTCATATGTCCACCTTGTGATTTGATACTTTGGTTTTTGGCTTAGATTTGGCTCTTTAACAGTGTAAATAAGTCAGAATGCATGAAATAGCATTACACACCCCTTTAACGCGAGATAATTTGATCTTTTTATGGCAAAGCAAGGTTAGGTCAAGTTGTAAAAGGTCACATGGTGTGACCCCCAAAATCTAAACGACATTTTGTAATTTTGTAATTAAAGTTTTGCCTCTTTGTCGCCATCTCTGTTTGAAACCTGGAATTGCAGTTATTTGCGGAATTATCATTTTTACATGCGTTGTGCATCGGCACGGCTCCTCAGCGCGGGTGAATCTAATGTTTGCTGTCAGTCACCACACCGGTGTGGAAACTGTACTTCAGAATCACAGATTGTAGTCTTGGAAGTATGACCAAAATAAATCATAAATCGTGCTGCCAATGGTGATTAAATCTAACGATCGCTTAGCTCGGATCAGGTCAAACCATGCAAATTATTGTTATACTTTGTTCTCAAATTGTTAATGTTAACAACATCAGCATTGTGTATTTAGTGTGTATTCGCATTACCTGTAGATTTCAATTTCTGTAGCCACTCCGCAGTCCGAAGTCTTTTGCTTTTGACTACAGGGGTGAATCTCCTGTTTTCACTGATGATTGTCATTTGGATCTTTCTGGCTTACAATCCACCATCAAAATGATAAGTTTAATTATTGCAGCTGTTGTGAGAAAAGGCTATAAATGATCCGCTACCAGCAGCATCCTCATGATATAGCCTACTAGCTGGGACTCCTCCTTTCTGTTTACAGACATGACGTAATGATGCAAAGACGAACCGCTGCTGCTGCATTTCCCGCGGAAACCCACCAGTACCCACTAGATTTTATTATAAAACATTACTACAAGCTTACCGTTGTGAATCGGGCTAAGTTAAGGAGATAGTTTTGAACACTGGCTGGTTATGTGCTTGATCATTTTTAACCAAAAAAGATACGGACAGCAGCTTTAATAAATCATGATGGGTATGAATTTGTATTTATTCAAATCTTTGGGGACAGTTTGACTTTTTTTTTTTTATTAAATAAATGAATACCTTTTTTTTATTCAGCAAGGACATTTATACTGTTACAAAGGATTTCTATTTCAAATAAATGCTGTTCTTTTGAGCTTTCTATTCATCAAAGAATCCTGAAAAAAAAAATGGTTTTCCAAAAAAAAAAAAAAAAAAATTGAGCACTTTTCTGTTTTTAACATTGATAATAATAAGAAATATTTCTTTTACTTTGACCTTCATTTTATTAAAAAGTGTTTTGAAAATAATGATGCGTACACTCACATGTAATCAAGGTGTGAGGAAAATGCTATTTTAATTTTCTTTTTTATATATATCATTAAGTTTATTTCTTAATGATGTCATATTTTTTAAATAATAAACATGAATACTTGAATACATGAAAAAAAAGGTTTTCCCATTTCATTATTGTCATAACTTCAATATGAATAAGCCATCCTTTGAGTTTCTGAGCCACCCCACATGTGTCCTAGTTCGTTGATTGGCAGGGAGCTTGTGTTTGACTGACATCAGTGCACTCTAGAGCTCAGCTGTTGGTCATTCAACTGAACTCTTGGTTGTACTCAGAAATCTTTGAAATTAAAAGGAAACGTTTCACTTTGGTACATTAGCAGCTCAAGACTAAATCAATATTGCTTGATTTAAGATTACATATAGTGCACCCTTATATTTTCATCGAGATGAAAGGGGCTGTTGGCACAATTTTTGAAGCCTAAAACTTTTATGGAAGTGTTTGGCAAATAAATTGCCCCCCAATGACAGTTTGAAGTATCAGTGCAATCTTTCTACTTGTAAACACAGATGAATCTTCTTGGACAGGACAACAAACTCTCTTGGAGCATCACAATTTATTTTCACAGCTCTATGCATTGACGACAGTGCATATTTGACACCTATATTTTTACAGCTACTGTCAGCAACTTCCTTGCTCTACATTTATGTCATACTTTTAATAACTGTCTGTGCACTGTGCACTGTATTTTCTATTGTTTCTTTGACAGAATTGCGTCTAGTTTTATTAACAAGCATCCGTTACTCAGAGTTGAAATTTGGGTCTCTTCTGTCTGTTTCAGCCCGCCAATGAAACATATTATAAATAGCACTGTGGCAGACGTTGGATATTTTGGAAGGGATTTTCTCTGAGTCTTACTGAGTTACAATGAGCATCAGCTGGGGAATAGAATAGAATAGAATAGAATAGAATAGAATAGAATATACAGTACAATATATGTCTAGGATGTATTATTCCAAAGTTCTAATAACTTTGGAAAGCAAGTAAAGTCCATAGTCTATAGTTTTTTTTTTTTTTTTTTTTTTAATTGATACAACTTAAGAAATTTCAGTTACTTCTTCTAAATAGGTCATTGTTATTAGGACGGCAGATTGACAACTTGACATTTTAAGGTTAATTTAGACATTTACTATAATTAAGTAGATTCATTATATTATGAAAAAAGCCACCCTATTGCCGTATTTTTTATATACAAACACTAAATTAAATGAATTACAACCAGACAAATGTCAGGGTGACTTTGACATTCAAATCAAAAAAAGATTTAATGTGGATGATGATAATGTCAAGTATGATTCTTCGCAAAGTCGTGCAGTGTTTAATATTGATGCTCCTACAGTGGCTAGGTTTTTTAAAAGGATAAAAGAAAATAAAAGCCATGGACCAGATAACATTAGTGGCAAGGTGTTGAAAGCATATAGTTTAGAGCTAAGTGGCATATTTACACAGATTTTTAACATTTCTCTTAAAATGCAAATTGTCCCACAAATTTGGAAACATGCCACAGTTGTTCCTGAGGCAAAATGTAGAACCCCAAAGGTTTTAAATGATTTCAGACAGTAGCCCTCACCTCACTGGTGATGAAAACATTTGAGAAAATTGTGAGAGTGGAAATATTGAAGCATGTAAAGGTTAAGTTAGATCCCTTTCAGTTTGTGTATAGGGCGGGGAGGGGGGTTGAAGATGCCGTAACTACTCCAAAAATAATTTCTAATGTGCATTCAACACAATCAGGACACATGTGTTAGCTGAAAAGCTTGTCAAACTATTTAACCTGGATCTTAATTTGGTAAGATGGATTGTCGATTTTTTATCAAACAGGACTGTGTGTGTGTGCGAGTCAATGGTTTGTTATCCTCCAAGTAATGTTCCTCTTCAGGTTCCCCTCAAGGGTGCATTCATTCCCTTCTGTTTTTTTATTTTATATACTAATGATTGCAGTAGTACATTTGACAATGTATATACTGAAGTTTGCAGATGATACTGTCATTGTGAGCCTCCTAGCAAATGAGGAGACATCTCATGGACTTGTGGTGGAGAATTTTGTCTCTGTGTGAATTGTGGTCCAAAGACCAAAGACATGATTATGGAAAGTCTGCCATTTCTGTCTCTCCTACTGTAATTCAGGGTAGGAATCTTGAGCTTGTGGATGAGTATAGATATCTAGGTATAGTGATTGACAATAAATTATAGTTTGATGCTAATACTGATGCCATCTGTAAAAAGGTTCAACAATGTTTTTTTTTTTTTAAGGAAAATTAATTCTTTTACAGTATGTAAAGTGTTAATGACACTGTTTTATCAGAGTTTTATCGAATCTGTAATTTCTTACTGTGTCATTGTATGGTTTGATTGTATTAGCTTGTCTGGGAGAAACAGAATGACTAAGTTGATTAAGACTACATCCAAGTTTATCGGAGCTCAACAGATATCGCTTCAAGATATTTTTAAAGAACGCGTTGTTAAAAAAGCCAATGCAATAATTAACTGTCCATCTCATCCATTATATAAAGAGTTTGTTGTACTTCCATCAGGCCATAGATATACAGCAATTAGGAGGAGAACAAGAAGATTTAAGAACTCATTCATACCATCTGCTATTGGAATTTTAAATCACCTGTAATCATGGGTAATATGTTGCTACTTGAATTGATGAATAGTGGAATTCATCTACCACATTTTTTATTTTTTTATTTCTTTCTCATGTTTCTTGTTTAGTTTTTTCTCTAATGAATGTTTATGTGTGGGACTGTATGATGATGTGTGCCATCTGTGCAAACCAAATTTACTAATGGATGAATAAACTAAACTAAACTAAAATAGTTGAACAAAGTACCTAAGATCTTTAAAGCTGACATGTGGTTTAAATGACGATTTAAAGATAATATTATATTTTAATTTATGTATAATTATTTCAATGAATAAATTTTATTTATTTGTTTGTTACATTGATAAACATAGTTTTTTGTAAAATAAATAAATAAATGTCTGTTATTTCCCCCCAATTTTGTGTATATTTTTGATATATAAAAGATTCTCAGATTACTCCAGATTAATTTGATATACACAGCTGTAATGATTTACCATAATATTGATCACTCCCCATTCTGGTTTATTACATTACTTACATTTGTCATTTTCCATCAGCATCTGATTGGGTCTCAGCTGTGCCTTGGGGCTGATGGGACGGCATTGATTCATGCCCGCTGTAACCTCATTGGCATGCCATAGGTGTGACAATTAGCCACTGAGGACCTCTGCCAGGATTGTTTGAAAAGTGTGGCCGCTGATCTCGAATGTGGATTAAATATTTATCATGTGCTCAAGCATTTCATCAGCCTGGAGATGAACAGCCACCTGGGGATAAGGTATACAGTCCCTTAAATGCTGGAAAAGACAGAAACAAAGCAAAAAGAAGCTAAACTTGGTTGTATCTGTCTGGCCTGGCTGCTGGTATATGCCATAAATACATATTATAGGGGCAAAAAAACATCTTTCTCCTTCAGAAATTTGGCCATTCAGAATATTATAATAACATTATAAAGAATATTATAATAATATTATAATAACTATAATAAACACGTCTTTTATTTAAAGACAGCACAATCCATTCAACCTGGTGGTGTCCATTTGATGTCTGAATGGGTGGGAGATCACAGATTTGCTCAGAAGAGGTGGAAACAAAATGTGTATGGCTAAAATATTTTAGAGCTAATGATAACACAAGACAGCCTATTTGGGTTACATATGCTACAAAACACAAAGCTTAGTCTGTACATGTACTTCACCGTCTTTTCAAGGGTTCATTAAGCCATCTGTATTAATAATAAGAATATCTGAAATACTTAACAAGTATTTTTTTTTTTTCATACACAATAGTGGTAGATGCTCTTTTATAGTTGATATGTAATATATTTTTTTGAAAAAAAGTGCATATAACACATCAGACACACGATTCCATTTCAGTAGATTTCGTAAGTGTTCTCACCTAAGTGTGACTTTTAACAAACCATAAATAGGAATGTCTAGACATCTTTGACATTTCTTCTACACCTCACACAATTTTTAACAAACAACATTTTCACACATGCTCAGATGCTTGTTTAAAATGTCACTTGCTGAAAGGAGAATCATACTTACTATATCATATGTAACAATAGAAATAAAGCCAAGATATACAGAAACCATTTTGTAGTACTTAAAGGGTTAGTTCACCCAAAAATGAAAATTCTGTCATTTATTACTCACCCTCATGCCGTTCCACACCCCTAAGACCTTCGTTAATCACTGATTCACACTGATTCATTTATGCTCCGATGCTTCCTGAAGCAGTGTTTTGAAATCGACCATCACTAAATAAGTCGTTATTTTGTTTTTTTGGCACACCAAAAATATTCTCGTCGCTTTATAATAATAATATTGAACCACTGTACTCACATGAACTGATTTAAATATGTTTTTAGTACATTAATGGATCTTGAGAGAGGAAATGTCATTGCTCCCTATGCAGGCCTCACAGAGCCATCGGATTTCAACTAAAATATCTTAATTTGTGTTCTGAAGATTAACGAAGGACCTTTGACAGATGACAGAATTTTCATTTTTGGGTAAACGAAACCTTTAAGTGTAAATGCATTTAAAGGTGCCCTAGATTATGTTTTTAAAAGATGTAATATAAGTCTAAGGTGTCCCCTGAATGTGTCTTTGAAGTTTCAGCTCAAAATACCCCATAGATTTTTTTTTTTTTTTTTTTTTTTAACTGCCTATTTTGGGGCATCATTATAAACGCGCCGATTTTATGCTGCGGCCCCTTTAAATCCCGTGCTCTCCGCCCACAGAGCTTGCACTTGCCTTAAACAGTGCCTTAACAAAGTTTACACAGCTAATATAACCCTCAAATTGGATCTTTACAAAGTGTTCGTCATGCATGCGTCGGATTATGTGAGTATTGTATACTGTTATATTGTTTACTTCTGATTCTGAATGAGTTTGATGGTGCTCCGTGGCTAACGGCTAATGCTACACTGTTGGAGAGATTTATAAAGAATGAAGTTGTGTTTATGAATTATACAGACTGCAAGTGTTTAAAAATGAAAATAGCGACGGCTCCCTTGTCTCCGTGAATACAGTAATAACCGATGGTAACTTTAACCACATTTAACAGTACATTAGCAACATGCTAACGAAACATTTAGAAAGACAGTTTACAAATATCACTAAAAATATCATGTTATCATGGATCATGTCAGTTATTATTGCTCCATCTGCCATTTTTCGCTATTGTTCTTGCTTGCTTACCTAGTCTGATGATTTGGTTGTGCATATCCAGACGTTAATACTGGCTGCCCTTGTCTAATGCTTTTTATAATGTTGGAAACGTGGGCTGGCATATGCAAATATTAGGGGCGTACACCCCGACTGTTACGTAACAGTCGGTGTTATGTTGAGATTCGCCTGTTCTTCTGAGGTCTTTTAAACAAATGAGATTTATATAAGAAGGAGGAAACAATGGAGTTTGAGACTCACTGTATGTCATTTCCATGTACTGAACTCTTGTTATTTAACTGTGCCAAGATAAATTCAATTTTTAATTCGAGGGCACCTTTAATATGTAATAAAAGGTGATGTCAGCAAAGAACTCCGATAATCAATTAAATCAGGTCTTGTTTTGTTGACCTTTATTTCTTGTTCGATTAAGCCTGACATGAATTGCAGGGTCTATTTGTATCAGGTTCAATACCTGCCACAGATCACATGGGTTCTGGATAGCGTTACTTCACATCACGCTGAAGACCATTTTAAGTCACCTATATTCCTGCTCTTTACACTGAATAGTATAGATGTAGTGAAAGGAACAGATATATGTTTGAAAAAGTGCCAGTTGAATTATGGAAGTATTTGTCCCTTTGGATTTACCACAAAAAATTTTACACACAAAACGCCACATGCGTTAAGAAATAGGCATTTTATTTAGAAGAAAACAAAAAACAAAAATGCATTACAGAAGTTAGTTCGGGCCCTATAATCTAATTGGTCAAGCAGCAACCTGGTACTTTTTGCCTACAGACATACTACTTTTTTCACATATTGTTTTTGGCCTACTATATAGTAGTAGCCTGACGTGGTCATACTCAATTCTAGTTCGAATATGAGTCTGATACTGCTCCATTGGGCTTTGATTATGGGGGCGTATTTCAACCGATCCAGGAAAGACCTCAATTGGATAGACCTACAACCAATCAGAGCTACAGAGTAAGTGACGTATGTTGAGCGACGCATAGTTGTCAACAGAACTCTTCTTAGCGACCATCGGGGCCAGCTGATAAATCAAACTTTTGCCGAATCCCGTAGGAAGGACGGCAAAGACATCTTTCCCATCGACAAATGCCTTGATCGCGGTCCTCTGTTCCTCTTTTCAAATTAATGCGCTGTCGATATCTTCTATAACGGACGCGATGGCAGAATCTACACATCTCAGTTCTTCAACAGCCATCATTGTTGTAAACTAATTGACCTTTCGCAAAGACCCGCCCCCTTAGTTACTGTTGCTTTGTCCGACAAGCCGTGGCGCTGTCACGCCACACAGAGTGGAAAATACATCGCGGAGCAAAGAGGAAACTGACAACACATCGACAGACGAGACAGAGCAGGTTACTTATGATATTAAACAAAGTCCCAGCTTTCAAACTGTGTAGTTATTAAAAAAATTCAAACAATAAAAACCATTTTGTGGCTCTTTAATGTGTTGTGACCATGATCGTGACAGATTGCTGTAGCGCCTCAGCTCAAGAGGCTCGTGAACCGATCACCTCTTCCTAATAGTCCATTTATAGCATCAAATAAACATGAATGAACATGACAATGAATGTTGTTTCAAACGCGGAAAGACGTCAATATGCACAATTTTTCAAGTTTAACTCCACCGATGTTAATCTTCTAACTCCTGACTGCTTTGTCGGACAAAATGGCGGATGCGGCGTTCTGATTGGTTAGATCGCTTGTCAATCAAACTCCCCAAGCGGTCTTTGATGACGTGGCTGATTACGTTTCTGGTGATAATCTGTCAATCATCGCCCTGACAATGTGATTGGTCCGAACAGTTTCTGTTCGGGCATAATTACTCCTCTACGGATCGAGTCCAGACCGAACTCCCCGACCTCAAAATGTTGTGGGCGGGGCTAAGTTCGGCTGGCATCCAGGCTAATATAGTAGGGAAGTTTTCATAATTTAGATGCAGCCATGGCCATTATGAGTGTGTCATTGAATCATGCACTCATCTGATTCATTCAATACCAGTGACTGTATCCGAAATCACAGACTTCCCTACTTAGGTGAAAAATATTATGTGACAAAAGATATCCGAACTCACAGTACTCATAAAATTATAGGCAGAAAGTAGCCGGATGACCTACTTCTTCTGGCGAGATTCTGAAGTGTGCATACAATAGACACTTTACTATCTCATGAGGCCATGGGAGAGGAATTTATGAATGACGGTGATGCAACGCAACTGGTGCTGGAAGGTCACGTGATAAGGGCAACATGGTGGATGGAGTACGTGCGGATTGCATTCATATTGCACACATTCATACTATATAGAAATTACTTTTTTAGCATTTGTGAAGTAATTACTTATTCAAAATAATTACCTACTCAAGAGAGTATGCGATTTTGGACGCAGCCACTGATTTATTCAGAATTCATTCAGTTATGAGTGAGTCACTGAATCATTCATTCAACCAATTTGTTTAAAAATACAGATTTATTCAGGAATTAAACAAGTCACTGTCTGAGTGAGTCAGTGAATCATCCAATTCATTCAATAACACTGATTTATTCAGGAATTAATTAAAAGTTATAAGTGAGTCACTGAATCATTCATTTAGTGATTTATTTGGTAACGCCACTACTGTGTGAGACGTATAACAGTTGATATTGCTGTGATATTGTTTGGAACCATTTCCAATGGCCGAGTGAAAATAGATAAAGTAACTGGTAATAATGCATGTAAAATGTAAGTTTCTCAGTATTTATTGAACTTTTGTATAGAAGCAATATCTCATTCAGTACTGTGCTGTAAAGAACAGCTTTGATTACCGGCGTTGGTAACTCCATTAAAGCACACTTGATTCGGTCTCCTAAAAAAAACTTAAAATATCCAAAACTGTAATATTTAAGCAATTTGTTTTCCAGCAAATCCTCAGTGCAAACAAACAAAACACTCAACACAGAGCAGCTACACTACTTATTAAATTTGTAGGAGTAGATAGGCCTACTTCACAGTTGTGTGCAGGAGAAAGTGCATTATGGAGATTTCAGTCACTCTGCTGAGGAACTTTCCCTATATAAATTAATTTCAATAATTGCCATAATTCATTTTCCCTGACCTAAAAACAAAGTTAAAATGCCCAAACCACATCCACCTACACACAATGTAGGGATGAAAGGAATAAATCAGAAGGTTTAAGTGCATTTTAGCTGAGAATAAACAGATAAAACGGCAGGGGAAAAGGGAATGATGAAAGTAGTTGCTCTATTACCATGAAGCCCTGGGCTAATGCAGGAGGCCGGGCTAACGCAGAGGAACAGAGGGACAGGATAAATGTGGGGAGAAGTCTAGGTTAATAACAAAGTAAAATGGTGCCTCCGGATGAGTCAGGTACTTTGTTAATATTCTTTTATTTATATATTTTCTCTTTGGTCCTGGATCCATACATAGTCAATGTCTTACGTTTTGTCAGTCAACATTCTTTCACTTTTCCATTTGTCCTGTTGTCAACAGACTCAAGTGCGTGAAGTATCTGTATCCAGTGTAGACAGTGTTGGTGATTATAATGGGTTATATTTGCTTTTGACGTGACACTCCCACCCAGTGTAGGCAAATTTCAGTTAGGCAACTGAATGCCAGTGGGCGGGGCCTGTGGTGCGATGATGTATGACTATTTGTCGATGTCTTGTTCTGGAGGCAGTCATATGCAAATGTATTTAGCAATACCCCATAGATTTTTTTAATTCATTTTTTTAACTGCCTATTTTGGGGCATCATTAAATATGCACCGATTCAGCGTGCTTCCCCTTTAAATGCTTGTGATCCCCGCCCTAAGCTCGCGACTCTATAATACGTTGCATAAACAAAGTTCACACAGCTAATATAACCCTCAAAATGGATCTTTACAAAGAGTTTGTCATGCAGCATACCCGATTATGTAAGTATAGTATTTATTTGGAAGTTTACATTTGATTCTGAATGAGTTTGAGGCTGTGATCCGTAGCTAACGGGCTAAAGCTAACATTACACATTGTTGGAGAGATTTATAAAGAATGAAGATGTGTTTATGAATTATACAGTCTGCAAGTGTTTAATAATGAAAATAATGACATGACTTTGATCTCTGTGAATACAATAAGAAACAATGGTAACTTTAACCACATTTAACAGTACATTAGCAACATGCTAACGAAACACGTTGTCTTTAGAAAGACAATTCACAAATATCACTAAAAATATCATGTAATCATGGATCATGTCAGTTATTATTGCCCTATCTGCCATTTTTTGCTATTGTCCTTGCTTGCTTAACTGCATAAAGTCTGATGATTCAGCTGTGCACAGATCCAGACGTTAATACTGGCTTGTGTAATGCCTTGAACATGGGCTGGCATATGCAAATATTGGGGCATACATATTAATGATCCCGACTGTTGCGTAACAGTCTGTGTTATGTTGAGATTCACCTGTTCTTCGGAGGTCTTTTAAACAAATGAGATTTACATAAGAAGGAGGAAACAATGGTGTTTGAGACTCACTGTATGTCATTTTCATGTACTGAACTCTTGTTATTCGACTATGCCAAGATAAATTCAATTTTTAATTCTATGGCACCTTTAATGGTACAAAGACCTCTTATATGTCAAAAGATGAATGCAAATTTGATTTCTCATGTCATGACCCCTTTAAAAAGAGTTACTTATGAAAATGATATTCTTCAAAAGAATATACTTAATTGTCTTTTTTGGGACTTAATTGAATGTTATTTTGCAATTATATAAAAATGTATTATAGTTTGAATATATATTACAAATTATGAACTTTACAGTGCTGTTTGAGCCATATAAATAGGACATATATTGAAACTTATGTCATGTATTTAAATACATTTGTAATTACATGTTTGTAATGATGAAGTTGCAGTTTAGTACATTTAAAATATATTAAATGCAATATTAAATAACACTTTAGTTCAGTTATGATCAAGTATGTGTTGTAGTATGTTAATCAACACATCAAAATAAGTGTACTTTAAAGTACATTTTAAATCATTGTTTTAATAATCTTTTGTCATGCTTTGAAGTAAAATGTTTAGTTTGACATTATTACAAGGCACACTTTTAAAAGTGTACTTAAGTGTCTTAAAGGAACACACAATTTTTGAAAATGAACTCTAGGTGAGTTGGAAAATGAGCCTAACAGTTGAGTTTTACCGTTTTCGAATCCATTCAGCCGATCTCCGGGTCTGGCAGTACCACTTTTAGCATAGCTTAGCATAGTTCATTGAATCTGATTAGACCGTTAGCATCTCGCTCAAAAATGACTAAAGAGTTTCGATATTTTTCCTATTTAAAACTTGTCTCTTTTCCGTCGGTCTTAGTACACGTTGTAACTACAGAAGAGTCAAGTTTTAAATAGGAAAAATATCGAAACTCTTTAGTCATTTTTGAGCGAGATGCTAACGGTCTAATCAGATTAAAAGTGTTACCGCCAGACCCAGAGATCGGCTGAATGGATTCGCAAACGGTAAAACTCAACTATTTAACTCTAGGGGAGTTGGAAAATGAGCCTATTTTCAAAAAAAAAGTGGAGTGTTTCTTTAAGAAACAGTCACGAAAGTGTACTCTAAGTACACTTAAGTGGCCTTTTATTTCATTAATATTAAATTATCTGCAAATACAGTTTTTTATAAATATGATTTTAAGATTTGAAGTTCATTATATGCACATTCGATACAGTTTAGTGCACTTCACACGGGAGTTCAGATACTGCTGTAGAAGGCAGAAGGCACCTTGCGTCACTGATCTGCCAGGGCTTGTGTGAAATACATTGCATAATGTACACAGATTGTACATTACGCACAGATTGCACAATCACAGTTTTTATTTCTTTTCATGTCTCGGTAAGAAATTAACAATTGTTAATCACACTAATTAAGCAGAGAATCTGTAAATGGTTTGTATTTTAGTCTTTTTGGCTATAAGGTGACTTAGCTGATCACAACGCATGATTACTCATGCATGAGCCGCTGTCAAGATTTTGGATATACCAGCTCTGACAGATCACAAGCTGTTGTAGGTGTGGTATCATCTGTTTACAGCTAAATCACTGAAGCAATTAATTCAGTGTTAGTAAATACAGGTTATATCTACTGTAGTATTTACAAGGTACATTGAGGTATTATAAATAATACCATACATGTATGCACAGGTCTTAAAAAAGGTTATTTTTGTTAGTTTACTGCCTGCTTAAGCTGGACTGAACTTATGTAAACATTAGCCTTGTTAAACTAATCAAACTGCATTTTCTTAGATCAGTATTGAGTCATAATTTCTTTTTACAATCATACATATTAGCTCATCCATCCATTCATGTTGGGTACATACAGAAAGCAAAGTCAATCATAGTCTCTTGTGTAAACACATATTTATTGTATTGTATAGTGCAGGAATTAGATTGGTACCCTGTTCTAGAGGAGGTTAATAAGTTTGGCGGTAGCAGAAGCTGAGCTGTGAAATAGACTTGTTAGTAGCAATGAGGAGGGCAATGGATGGTAATTCAATCTCACGCTGAGTTTAAAGGAAACCCGACTGCATCAGGCATGTCTGCTGGCACTGGGTAAATGACTTCTATTCATGTTTGGTCCTACTACAGGAAATTCTTATGCTACGCTGTGGATACACATTTTTACATTCAGATGAGACCACTGCTGTTATATGGTTCTTTTGTCTTTTTATTACAGATGTGTTGGTTTAAGTAACAGTTTTCAGTGAGTATGAAACTGTAGGTTCAAAGTTTTTTTGTTTTTTTAACAAAAGCACTTCCACTTTGCCCTTGAAATACCTGTGTTTCAGAAGCACTGTGTACATATTGAATTATACATTGGGTTACATATTTTTACTGCTGCACATGGGAGCAGCAGTAAAAAAAAATGTTCACTATTCAACCTCAAGGTCAGTTTCAAAACATTTGGATGAATGATTATCATAAATGCAGCTTAGTGATGGATCTGGGGCTCAAAACATAAAAGTGTCATGTTTCGATGGACTTTGCCTTGAGATTGAATTTACAATTGAATTTTGTTCCTGTTACTCCTCTAAACACATGGAAAAAAGTCTTTTTCTCTTTAATAACCTAGTACTCAACACATTATTCAAATATCTTTTTATTCTAGAACATCTTTTCTCCAAGGTGAGAGATGATTTGTCATTTACAGAAGGATTCAGTTCACCCTCATCACCCCGAGTCAATATTTTGCACAAAACCCTTTAGCAGTAATTACAGCTGTGAATCTTGAGTATGCTGCTGCATTTTCACATTTTGATTTTTCACATATTTGAATTGTTCAAATATGCTCCAAAATTGTTCAAGGTCAATAACTGCTGGTCACATCATGGATTTTCGATAGAGTTCACTCAGGGATCTGGCTGTCATTACCAGAATCTTAACGTCTCGGTTACAAAGGTAACCCTCGTTCCCTGAAGGAGGGAACGGAGACGTACGTCGGACAGACCGACGAATAGGAATCTCGCTAGAGAGGCCAATCTACTTCGAGTGTAACTAAACGAGCCAATGCACATTGGCATGCAATCATATGCATCAGCTGCTTGCCTCGCAGCGCAGCGCAGAAGCGTTGCATCTTCAGGTTTTCGCTGAGGAGCCGAACCCAGCAGGCGGCAGCATCAGCAGGACAACGCCTGTGGCGACGGGACGTACGTCTCCATTCCCTCCTTCAGGGAATGAGGGTTACCTTTGTAACCGAGACGTTCCCATTCAGGAATCCCTACCAAAGCGCCACAGGAGCTGCCCTCTTCCAGCGCTCTGTTGTGAGCCACCTGAACCCCCTTGCCTAAGGACGGTGGGACCGAGCTCACACAGAGAGGGTCGATCACTGTTGTTCCCAAAACCCACTCAGTGAGACTATTGGATAACACTGGGAAAGCGTAGCCTTACATCAGATAAGGAACGCTGCGGAAGCCATATCCTTCCCCGAAGGAGTTATATGGAGAAGTACATATGGACTAACCTTGTAGGTTGTACAACATATGGAAGAACTGGGGTGACTCCAACTCGGTGAGAGATGGGTTCTCCCAGAGGGAAAGACACAGGCTTCGTTTAGGAGCAACCGTGGAGAAAACCCATATGGGATCCCCGTAGGGTCACACATATGGAACCCAGCCTAAATCCGGTTCTCAAGGATACAACGGAGTATAGGCCTGGCGCCAGACGCTCCGCCACGTCGGCTGCCGAGGGGTAACCGGAGGACTCAACAGGGTCTGCCCGTAGGGACTCTCTGGAGAATAGAACGCGCATGTGGCGCAGCAAGCCGACACTAAGCCGGGGCCTCTCCGTGCCTCTGACCTGAGGCGAGAACACGGGAGGAGACCGGCTCGACACGAAGGCTATAGTATCTAGCGAACGCGTTAGGTGTCGCCCAGCCCGCAGCTCTACAAATGTCTGTTAGCGAGGCGCCACGAGCCAGCGCCCAGGAGGATGCTACACCTCTCGTGGAGTGAGCATGCAACCTGAGCGGGCAGGGCACGCCCTGAGCTTGGTAAGCCAGGGCGATGGCATCCACTATCCAGTGGGCCATCCTCTGCTTGGAGACAGCCTTTCCCTTCTGCTGGCCTCCGTAACAGACAAAGAGCTGGTCTGAGGTCCTGAAGCTTCGAGTTCTGTCTACGTACAGTCGCAAGGCGCGAACTGGACAGAGCAAAGCCAGGGCTAGGTCTGCCTCCTCCGAAGGCAGCGCTTGCAGGCTCACTACCTGGTCCCTGAAGGGAGTGGTAGGAACCTTGGGCACATAGCCAGGCCGGGGTCTCAGTACCACGTGGCAGTCACCCGGCTCGAACTGTAGGCACGATTCGTAGACCGAAAATGACTGCAGGTCCCCTACCCTCTTGATGGAGGCCAATGCCACCAGCAGCAAAGTCTTCATAGACAGAATCTTTAAGTCTGCCGATAGCAAAGGCTCAAAGGGAGCAATCTGAAGTGCTCTTAGCACCAGAGTGAGGTCCCAAGAGGGTATGGAGGGGGGACGAGGAGGATTTAACCGTCTCGCCCCCCTAAGGAACCTGATGACCAGGTCGTGCTGACCAACAGATTTGCCATCTATGTGGTCGTGGTAAGCAGAGATAGCAGCAGTATGGACTTTGAGGGTGGAGGGGGACAGCCTACGCTCCAGCCCTTGCTGCAAGAAGGAAAGCACGACTCCAATCGAGCATCTTCGGGGGTCTTCCCGGCGAGAAGAGCACCACTCGACGAACAGGTTCCACTTCGAGGCGTAAGCACGTCTCATAGACAGTGCACGAGCCGAAGTGATGGTGTTAAGTACCTTGGGGGGTAAGTCACCTAGAACCTCCGCGTCCCGTCCAGGGACCAGACATGGAGTTTCCAGAGGTCTGGACGCGGGTGCCAAAGAGTGCCCCGTCTCTGAGAAAGAAGGTCTTTCCTCAGAGGGATGGGCCAGGGAGGGGCTGTTGCGAGGAGTGAGAGTTCTGGGAACCAGGTCCAGTTGGGCCAGTAAGGCGCAACTAACAAGACCTGCTCCTCGTCCTCCCTGACTTTGCACAGGGTCTGTGCAAGTAGGCTCACTGGGGGAAACGCATATTTGTGCAGGCCCCGGGGCCAGCTGTGTGCCAGTGCGTCTGTCCCGAGTGTTCCCCGGTCAGAGAGTAAAACAACTGGCAGTGGGAGGTTTCTGGTGAGGCAAACAGGTCTACCTGAGCCTCTCCGAACTCTCTCCAGATCAGCTGAACCACCTGGGGGTGGAGTCGCCACTCTCCTGGCAGCGCAGCTCGTGATAGCTCGTCGGCCACACGGTTGAGCACACCGGGAACATGAATGGCGCGAAGCAACCTCAGATGCTTCCGACTCCACAGGAGGAGATGGCGGGTGAGTTGCGACATGCGACGGGAGCGTAGACCACCTTGACGGTTGATGTACGCAACGGTCGCAGTGTTGTCCGTACGGACCAGTACATGCTTGCCCCGTAGCGGGCCTTTGAGGCGGCTCAGAGCAAGGTATACTGCCAGCAACTCGAGGCAATTGATGTGCCAATGCAGATGGGGTCCCGTCCAAACCCCTGACACTGCATGCCCGTTGTACGTGGCACCCCAGCCGGTGGCAGAAGCATCTGTGAATACCACAGCATGCCGGGACACTTGTTCTAGGGGCACTCCTGCCCAGAGAAACAAAGGGTCCGACCATGGACTGAAGGTTTGGCGGCACTCCTGAGTGACTGGCACCCGGAACGTGCCGCGTTGCCACGCCCATCTCGGGACTCGGCCGTGAAGCCAGTGCTGAAGCGGTCTCATATGAAGCAGACCGAGCGGTGTTACAGCCGCTGCAGCCGCCATATGCCCCAGGAGCCTCTGAAAGAATTTCAGTGGGACCGCTGTCCTGCCGTTGAACGTATTCAGGCAGTTCAACACCGACCGAGCACGTTCCTCTGTGAGGCGTGCTATCTGTTCGACCGAATCCAACTCCATACCGAGAAAAGAGATCCTCTGCACTGGGGCGAGTTTGCTCTTTTCCCAGTTGACCCGAAGCCCCAACTGGCTGAGGTGACTGAGCACCAAGTCCCTGTGTTCGCACAACTGATCCCGAGACTGTGCCAGAATGAGGCAGTCGTCTAGGTAGTTGAGAATGCGAACACCCTGTTCTCTCATGGGAACGAGGGCTCCCTCCACGAATTTCGTGAAGACGCGGGGAGACAGGGCCAGCCCGAAGGGTAGGACTCTGTACTGATATGCTCGACCTTCGAACGCGAATCTCAGGAATGGCCTGTGTCGCGGAAGAATCGAAACATGGAAGTACGCGTCCTTCAGGTCGATCGCTGCAAACCAATCTCGGGGACGGATGCATTCGAAAATGCGTTTCTGCGTGGGCATTTTGAACGGTAGCTTGTGGAGGCTCCGATTCAAAACTCGCAGGTCCAAGATCGGTCGTAACCTGCCGCTTTTCTTGGGTACAATGAAGTAGGGGCTGTAGAACCCCGACCTCAAATCGGCTGGGGGGACCGGCTCTATCGCGTCCTTCGCCAGTAGGATTGCGACCTCTGCACGCAGGACAGGGGCATCGGCATCTTTCACTGTAGTGAAGAGGATGCCCCTGAACTTGGGGGGGCGCCGGGCGAACTGAATCGCATAGCCGAGCCTGATGGTCCGAAGGAGCCAGCGAGACGGACTGGGGAGCGCTAGCCAGGCTCCCAGAGACCGCACAAGCGGCACCAAGGGGACCACCGGCGTACCCGCCGCGGGGCAGCAAGGTGGAACGCAGGGACGCGGCCCGGGAGGCTCTCTGTGTGAGGCGGCCCGAAGCGGGGTCACAGTGTGCTGTGCAACACTTACCTGCTTCCACGGGTGGACAGAGGGAGCAGTCGAGGTTTTGCCTACCTGCTGCTCGCTGCTGTCCGCTGGCGACAGAAGAGGTGGATGAGAGTGGTGAGGTTCTTGCCCTCCCACTGCTCTCCGAGCCCTCTTCGGACCCGGAGATAGAGGAAACTGCTCTTTCATTGAAAATTTGGGTACCGCTGGCTGTTGAGCCAGCGGCGGAACAAAAAAGGGAAACAAAGGATTCTCCACCCGGCCCTCCTCCGGGGGAAGGAGCGGTGCGGTCACCACCTCCTGAAGAGCAGTCCCATCCATCTCCAGGTCGCCCGTCCTAGGGCCGCTTGGACTTGGCCTTGCCACCCTTCTTCTTAGGGGGTGGCTGGACGGGCTGGGCACCCCGCCCGCAACCGGCTCCACGACGCCGCTTGGATGGAGGCTGCTGCTGGTGCTGGGGCGTGGGAGCGGGGGCGGCTGCAGGGGGGCGCCCTCGGCGACGGGCAGTCTGAGGTGCCGCCGGCGGTGGAGGTGCAGCAGCTGACCGCCTCGGCAAGATGTGACTAATGGCCTCAGACTGCTTTTGTACAGCCGAGAACTGTTGGGCAAAGTTCTCGACCGCGTCGCCGAAGAGGCCGGTCTGGGACACGGGGGAATTAAGAAACCTGACCTTGTCGGTATCCCTCATGTCCGCGAGACACAGCCAGAGATGGCGTTCCTGGACCACCATGGTGGACATCGCACGACCCACTGACCGCGCCGTAACCTTCGTCGCACGAAGCGCGAGGTCTGTCGCGGCACGAAGTTCTTGCAGAACTTGCGGATCATGACCACCCTCGTGCAGGTCCTTCAGTGCCTTGGCCTGATGGACCTGCAACAACGCCATAGCGTGTAGGGCAGAAGCGGCTTCCCCACAGGCCTGATAAGCCTTGCCGGTAAGATCCGACGAGTACTTACAGGCCCGGGAAGGGAGAGACGGCTCCCCCCGCCAGGTGGAGTTAGGGCACAGTTGCATAGCAACGGCCCGTTCCACAGGGGGTATGCGCGTATAACCCTTCGCCGCTCCGCCATCAAGGGTGGTGAGGGAGGAGGACCCACCGACACGGTTTCGGGCAGTAAAAGGTGCCGTCCACGTGCCAGTGAGCTCTTCATGCACCTCCGGGAAGAAAGGTACTGGGGTGGGGGGCTGAGAACCAGCCCTTGCCACCCCGAGAAACCAATCGTCCAACCTCGAGGGCTCGGGACACGGTGGAGAATTCCACACGAGCCCGACCCTGTTGGCGGCCCGGGAAAGCATAGCCATCGTTTCCGGGTCTGAATCGGGCACAGTTGTCACTCCCGAAGGAGGCAGCTGTGCCGAATCGTCATCCCCAGAAGCGTCAGGCTCACCCTCCGATGCAGCGATCGACATCCGGTCGTCTTGGGGAGCTCCGAAGGATACGGATGGTACACACCTCTGGGGTGGTCCACCGCGTTCCCCCGGAAGCTCTACTGGCTGCGGAGTGCAAGAGGGGCGAGGGTTCCTAGGGGGTTGGTTCTCCGAAGGAAGCGCGCTCACCGTAATCCTCAAGTCACCGGACCCGCTGCCCGAAACAACCCTCTGGGAGGATTGGAACGAGGCATGGGGACCGGGACTCCGCCCCTTTGCAGGAACTGGAGTCTCGACCACAACTCCGCGACGGTCATCTTCCCACAATGGGTACATGACTCGTCCACAAACGCCGCCTCAGCGTGCCTTAAGCCCAAGCACGCGATACAGCGTTGGTGACCATCCCGAGGCGCCAGGTAATGACCGCATCCAGAAACACACAAGTAGAACGACATCTTTAAAAAGACGCGAACTACTTGTTGTCACAGAACCCTTGTTTCCCTGGACTTCAATTCCCTTGTTCCTCCTGTTCTCCACACCTGCACTCACTTCCCTCGTCAGTTCCTCATCATCACGGATCACCTGCACCTGGACTCTATTGTCAGCACTCCCCATATATTGCACTCACTCCCTTCACTCCTCGTCCGTTCTCTGTTGTGTTAACGTTATGTTTGGTGTTTCCTTGCCTTTGTTTGATTAAAGCTCTATGTTATTGTGGAAATCCGTATCTGCCTCATCTCTACACCAGCAAACGTAACAGAAGAACGGACCAAAGAACGACTGGATTTCCACAAAGGAAAGATGGAGACTTTCCCTGGCTTCCTGGCTCGTGCTCCTCCTATGCCTCTCATCCATCTGTCGGCCGGCGATCGCCTCATCGGGCTCCTGCAGGTTGGTCGTTCGCTGGAGAGGTATGTGGAGGAGTTCGTTGAGCTCGCTTATGTGTCTGACTGGCCTGAAGCAGTTTTGATCTCCCTGTTTCTGGATGGACTAGATGATGACACCATCCGTTTTAGTGAACCCGATTATCGTTTCTCCTTAAGCGAAACCATAAATTCCATTTTGTGGTTAAATGATTCCAAATTTATCGTTGATTGGGTTCAGGATGGGTGTCTGTCTCTAGTCCATCCAGAGACACGGTTGGCCGGGCCAGTCAGTCAACCTCTGGCTTCCTCCGCATACCCCTCCAGCGAACTCCCTGCCTGCCCCACACGGAACCCACAATCCTCAACTGGGTCCCGTAAGCGGAGGAGGAGGAAGCAAGCCGCTCCAGTATCTCCAGAGCCCGCTCCAGTATCTCCAGAGCCCGCTCCAGTCCAGTCTCCAGAGCCCGCTCCAGTATCTCCAGAGCCCGCTCCAGTATCTCCAGAGCCCGCTCCAGTATCTCCAGAGCCGGCTCCCGTCCCTACGGGGATTCTAATTGTGTTTGAGGGCATGGATTGGCCCTCTGTTCCAGTCTCCGCCGAGCCAAGTTCTCCAGTCTCCGCCGAGCCGAGTTCTCCAGTCTCCGCCGAGCCGAGCTCTCCAGTCTCCGCCGAGCCGAGCGCTCCAGTCTCCGCCGAGCAAGCCGCTCCAGTCTCCGCCGAGCAAGCCGCTCCAGTCTCCGCCGAGCAAGCCGCTCCAGTCTCCGCCGAGCAAGCCGCTCCAGTCTCCGCCGAGCAAGCCGCTCCAGTCTCCGCCGAGCAAGCCGCTCCAGTCTCCGCCGAGCCTGCCGCTCCAACCCTCTCCGAGCCTGCCGCTCCAACCCTCTCCGAGCCTGCCGCTCCAACCCTCTCCGAGCCTGCCGCTCCAGCCGCCGCCGCCGAGCCTGCCGCTCCAGCCGCCGCCGCCGAGCCTGCCGCTCCAGCCGCCGCCGCCGAGCCTGCCGCTCCAGCCGCCGCCGCCGAGCCCCAGCTCCGCCGCCGCCGAGCCTGCCGCTCCAGCCGCCGCCGAGCCCTCAGCTCCAGCCGCCGCCGAGGCCTCAGCTCCAGCCGCCGCCGAGCCCTCAGCTCCAGCCTCTGCCGAGCCCTCAGCTCCAGCCTCTGCCGAGCCAGCCGCTCCCATTATGAACTTTGTAAAGACTGTTCTCCCTCCCTGCCTCCCTCTCCCGCCTCCTCCCATTTATGTATACACTGAACCTTCACCTCTAGCCCCCTCGCCCAGATCTCCACCTCGGACCTCTGGGCGATTACCGTCACCCCGGCTCCAACCTCCCTCTGCTCCACCGTTGTCCATCAGGCCACTAGTCTCACCAGTCTCCATCCTGCCTCCGCTCACACCTTGGTCCCTCGTCTGCCTGCCTTCCCCTCTGGACTGCACTCCTCCGTCTCCGCTCCGTCCCTCCGTCCCTCAGTTCCAGTTGGCCTCCTCACTCCCCCGGTGTTCACTTTGTTGTCTGTCATCCTTGTTCTACTGCGGCCTTCTGGAGCCCCGGCTGCGCTTCGGTCGGCGGAGCCTTCGGTTCCGCCATCACCCGCCAGTCCTTCAGCGACGCCTGGGCTCAACGCCTCGAAGGCTTCGGCTCCTGACCCGCCATGGCTGCCCGCTGCACCTGACCCGCCATGGCTGCCCGCTGCACCTGACCCGCCATGTATGCCCGCTGCATGTCTGCCCGCTGCACCTGACCCGCCATGGCTGCCCGCTGCACCTGACCCGCCATGGCTGCCTTCAGCCCCTGACCCGCCATGGCTGCCTTCAGCCCCTGACCCGCCATGGCTGCCTTCAGCCCCTGACCCGCCATGGCTGCCTTCAGCCCCTGACCTGCCATGGCTTTTGAACCTGCCCTGGAGACCTCCACTCCAGTTTGCTCCTCCCCCTGCACCAGCTTGAGGTCTCCAGGGCGCCCGCCCCCCTCCCGGTTGTTTCATCTACGGCGCGAGGACGCGCCTACCGGGAGGGGGGGGTAATGTCACAGAACCCTTGTTTCCCTGGACTTCAATTCCCTTGTTCCTCCTGTTCTCCACACCTGCACTCACTTCCCTCGTCAGTTCCTCATCATCACGGATCACCTGCACCTGGACTCTATTGTCAGCACTCCCCATATATTGCACTCACTCCCTTCACTCCTCGTCCGTTCTCTGTTGTGTTAACGTTATGTTTGGTGTTTCCTTGCCTTTGTTTGATTAAAGCTCTATGTTATTGTGGAAATCCGTATCTGCCTCATCTCTACACCAGCAAACGTAACACTTGTGTAAGCTCTTTCAAGGACTGACTCTTTTAGGTGCTGAAGCACGCAGGGTAAAAGCCGCTGCAACACAGACAGGGAAATGTGCAGCCTGTCGTGTGCACTCTCCTTGAAGGCGCTCACTTACCAGCTGTAACAACAGCTTTTTAGCGCTCTAGGCGCACCGTTTCACCAGCCGTGAGAACGGCCTTCATGCTGACTACAGCTTTTTGCTCAAAATAAAAAGGCAAAAGGAAAAACAAAGGAGAAAATCGGCCCCGCTGCTGCGCTGTCCGCCTGCACCGCAACAAAGAGACGTCTCGAAGAGCTGACTCGTTTTCCAACACTCGTGCTTTCAGTAGCTTTCTTCACACTGTTGCAGAAGTTTGGCTCCGAAGCGAAAAGCTGAAGATGCAACGCACCTGCTGCTCATTATATACCCGCGCTGCGAGGCAAGTAGCTGATGCATATGATTGCATGCCAATGTGCATTGGCTCGTTTAGTTACACTCGAAGTAGATTGGCCTCTCTAGCGAGATTCCTATTCGTCGGTCTGTCCGACGTACGTCGAACGTGACCGACTGAATGGGAACCATACTATTTACCAAAAGGAAGATTTTTTTTTTTTTTTTTCTGTGAGCTTTGGCCAGTTTGCTGCATGTTGATTATTATTCTTAAATACAGATCCTATTTGGACAGTTTTAATAAATATAGATCTTAGGTTCTTCTCATGGATATGGGTCTACCTCCATTTCTGTCAAGCTTGCAAATTCATTTTGCTGAAACAATCATGTTTGATGGTGGCAAGGGCGTTTTTTGAACATTACCTTTGCCAAATACTGTGCTTTGCTTCCAGGCCAACTCTTCAAATTTTCATCCAAAAAATTTGTTTTTGGCTTTCTGCAAAGTGCAAACTCTAGACTTGACTTAATGTAGTCCTATCACAAAAAGTATTCCAAAAACTATTTTAACTGGCTGGCTTCTTGGTCTTTTCTCTGACTTTTCCAGTTGCTTAGTTGGTAAGGATGTTCAGATATTTTGTACTGTCTTGGGTTTGCCATTTCCCCCCCTGTTATGTTACAGTGGACTTCACTGCGCTTATGAGTGACTGTATATGGTGCTTTTGTCATTTTTTGAGCTGGACATTAATTTTTTTTTTTTTTTTTTTCTGGCAGAAGTGATGTACTCATTTTAGGCAATAAAACAAAGGAGATGATTAGTTATCAATTAAATATTTTTGTAATTATAGTTAATAATAATAAAATAAAAAAAAAAAAAAATGTAATTTACACACACGCACAGGTTTGTTTTGCTATCAAAGTGAGGACATTCCATAGGCGTAATGGTTTTTATACTGTACAAACTGTACAATCTATTCCCCTACACTACCCCTACTCCTAAACCTACCCATCACAGAAAACTGTCTGCATTTTTACATTTTTAATAAAACATTGTTTAGTATGTTTTTAAAGCTATTTTAAACATGAGGACTCATGAAATGTCCTCATATTTCATGTTTACGTCGTAATACCCATGTCATCATACAAATTTGTGTCATCATAAATCACAAAAACGCGCACACACACACACACACACACACACACACGCTCAGGTTTTATTTTACTGTGCAAAAAAAAAAAAAAAATGCATAGAAAAACAAAAAGCTTTTGACTACAATAATCAGTTATTGCATGTGTCGTTGTTGCATGTGTTCATAACTTCTTTGTATGACAGCGTGGTCAAAAATTATGTCCGCACAATTTGGCATGTTTCACTGCGTTATCACAAAAAAACTACGCATAACTACGCAGTATGCTTACAAAATTCTTAACAACTTTTTAAATAATATTTAAATAAATGGTGAAAATGGTCTAATTTTCCATCACTTTTGGCCAGGTGAAACAGGGCTTTTTCCTCTCTATTTGTTTTTTTTTTTTTGTTGTTGTTGTTTTTTTTGTTTTTTTTTTGTTAATTCTCGTTTTAGACATTTAAACAGAATAACATTTAAAAAATATAATTCAGTATTCTTTCATTTGACTTGCAAAAGCATAACAAACTAACAGTCCTTATTATTTGAATATTTTCTTGATGAACAGTTTGTCCTGACCAGACGTGCTCTGATTTTATTTACTGATAATGCAACTAGACAGTTGTCATGACCTTTTGCGGGGGTGGACATGCTGTGCATAGTCCAGATGAGTTATCGATCTGCACAATGTTTTGTTGCAAGTCCATTCATTAACGTGTGAATTCCTGATTAACAGAGAAACCACATGAGATCATTGACCTAGCGTTACCTTGTGATAAGACATCAACCCATTACAACAGCTGGAACAGTATTTAAAACATTCAAATTCTAAAACTTGCACTGTTCTGCATTATGAAGACTCACAAGTGGAAAGCTTAAATTATCATTATTATAGTTTTAGAAGTGTTTGCTGAAATCATGCCATGTTCCCTTTTCTGCTCCCAGAATCCAAAACCCATTACGTTTGTTGTCTTCCCCTGGTTAATGTTCCTAAACGATGTTTATCTTGTACCACTGAAACCCACAGCTGTTCGTCTTATTCTTTCTTGTCCCACAAGCTGCTGACAGCAAGAGAATGAGCACTGAGAAACTGCATAATCCCATGGTAACATGTGGGTGAGAATTTGTTTAGTGTAAGACAGACAAGGGGGTTTAATACACATTATTAATAAAACTAAACTCCACTCTTGGGAAATACAGCAGGCATGAGTGAATATTAAAGGGACAGAGTACAGAGAATCTTCTTGCAAATGAGCAGTACACATATCATATAAGCAGAAGACATTTTTTGATGAAAACCTACTTTTAGGATCATAAGGGTTTGTTTTCATGGGATACACTCACTTATACTCCTTTATCACCATTCCGGTCTGTACACATAGCACACACAGTGTTTCATGTAAACTGAGGCCCAGCAGAGCAGTGTGATATGATTTGAAAAGGCATTGAGAGTAGAGTTTTGTTGGGCTCTCTAGGCTCAAAATGGCCTTTTAAACTAGAGGGATCTGGACCATTTCAAATATTCATCACCTTGACTTTAATTATTCAGCTTTATTCTCACAGGAATAGAACATGTTACTCTTAAGAAATTAATCTCACTTCTCAGAACATGTACAGTTCATTTTTCATAATAAAGGGCACAGAGGGCATTAACACTTACCTCAACTCTACAACAAGTGTTTTCTCTTAGTGTTTGTGTTTTCTTGTTCTTCTCGACACTATTTATATAGAACTTGTTCATTTTTCACAACAGCAGATCATACATGGGTTAAAAAAAGAATGGGTTAAACTTTTTTTTTTTTTTTTTGAGAAAGGTGAAAGTAAAGATTTTTACTTTGTTACAGAAAACTGCTCTTTCAAATAAATGCTGTTTTTTAAACTTTACATTCATCTAAAAAATTGCAAAAAAGTTTGATGGATTCCGCAAAAATATAAACAGCACAATTGTCCTGAAGCATGATTTGATACTGAAAAATGTCACACTGTAAAATGTATTATAACAGAAAACAGTATTCACAGTTTATTTGTAGTAAAACTGTGGCAAAATGGGATTTCAATAAAACTTGGCTGCCTATGCAGTTGATGGATCCGAAATGGTCAATATTCATGCATTTTTATTAATATTTATGTTAATCATTTATGGCTTATGGTTTATCAGTTTCACTTTTGATTTCCTATATTTATGTACTCATACTTTATATATATTAATTCTTATCATATTTTCGAGTATTTACTTGTTATTGTACCCTTATGGTTATTCTTATTTTATATTTAAGAGTATGCTTGTTATGTTCAATTGTTCTTCAAAGTGTTCCAGTGTGACAGGTCACGCTGACACGTTTGTGGTTAGACATTGGACGCCTGCCAAGTACTGCAGAAGTGATGTTTTTAACATTTGCAAAATTCCCTAAGGGTTAAAACAACTATTTTTGACACTGGACCAGTGGACGACGTAATGGGTGAAATTAACCTTTTTCATTTTAACAAAAACATCAGTTTGAGTGGGTTGGGAATTTCCCTGTATGCTTATGGTATAATATGGACTGAGTTGTTGATAATTGAGCTTTTTCTCTCCTTTGCTCTCCAGGGTTTCTTCTTCTTCTTTCTTATCTGCAAATGTCTTAATGATTTAATTCTTTTTTGATTTTCATCTATTAGATACAATACTCTGGATTTACTCTAAATTTATCTTTAACTATTGACCACTCCTTTATGATGGTTATTTTACCTTTTGGTTTTATTAAGTATTTTCATTATCAATTAAAGTTTGAGGCTAAAGTTAATTGTAATGAATAAATATTTTTTCATCAACTTTATCTACTCCCTGGATCTCATTTTCTCAAGAATTTGCATCACAGTAGAAATGTGAAAAAATGTTTGAAATCTGCTACCTCAATGAAAGAAATGAAAGAAAATGCCGTTCTGCCCGAAGCAAAACGCTGTCACACACAGGTAAGAAAGCTGATACCAATATGTTCCATTTTTTTTTTTTACTATAATGCTGTTTAAAGAGTAGACAAAGTACAATATAATTTTAATATTCAATACAGTTTAATAACCCTTACAATAACTGTTCTGTTAATAACCCTCTGTTGATCTGACTTTGGGCAAGGATATAAAAATGCGAAAGTATAATCTGTTCACACTAAAAATGCTGGGTTAAAAACAACCCAAGTTGGGTTGAAAATGAACAAACCAAGCAGTTGGGGTAAATGTTTGCCCAACCTGCTGGGCAGTTTTATTTAACTCAACTATTGTTTAAAAATTACTTTATTGCTTGCTTAAAAATGAACCCAAAATATGTTGGAAATTAACATTTATTAATGTTTAATAAATTAACATTTTTTATTAAGTTTAATGAATAATAATTCAACAATAAAGATTTATTAAATTGCTTATTAATAAATGTTCACCTTTTGATCATTATTGTTGCCTCTAGTAATTACTGTATGTGTCTGATTTTTAATTAACAACCTATTTTGGGTTCATTTTAAGCCAGCCATATAGTGATTTTTAAACAATAATTGGGTTAAATAAAACTGCCCAGCACATTGGGCAAACATTTAACCCAACCGCTGGGTTTGTCCATTTTCAACCCAACTTGGGTTGTTTTTAACCCAGCATTTTTTAGAATGTAGTTTTCACGAAAGCCCTTTTGCAAAAGTCTTTTGCTGATAAATAAATGTTAATTTCTCAGTCCAGGTAACATGGAGAACATCTCGGGTTACTTGTGTAACCCTGGTTCCCTGAATAAGGTCATATGACGTAGCGTCGACAGTTCCCATGAAAGGGAACGAGTAAACATTGTTCATTTACATATACTACAGACATTGTAACAATACAAAGTGCATTAAAAAATCATCACACAAAACATAGTTACATTCAAATGTATGCATTCCGAAATAAAGGTAAGTTAAAAGTGAGCGTTTCATTGAGATATGAACATGAAATTCTTTAGTGTTGGACTTAAAGGTGCCCTAGATTCAAAATTTGAATTTATCTTGGCATAGTTGAATAACAAGAGTTCAGTACATGGAAATGACATACAGTGAGTCTCAAACTCCATTGCTTTCTCTTTCTTATGTAAATCTCTTTTGTTTAAAAGACTTCCGGAAAACACGCGGATCTCAACATAACACCAACTGTTACATAACAGTCGGGGTGTACGCCCCATTTGCATATGCCAGCCCATGATCCCAACATTATGAAAGGGATTACACAAGGGCAGCCAGTAACGTCTGGATCTGCACAGGTGAATCATCAGACTAGGTAAGCAAGCAAGCAAGAACAACAGCGAAAATGGCAGATGGAGCAATAATAACTGACATGATCCATGATAGCATGATATTTTTACTGATATTTGTAAATTGTCTTTCTAAATGTTTCGTTAGCATGTTGCTAATGTACTGTTAAATGAGGTTAAAGTTACCATCGTTTCTTACTGAATTCACGGAGACAAGAGCCGTCGCTATCTTCATTTTTAAACACTTGCAGTCTGTATAATTCATAAACACAACTTCATTCTTTATAAATCTCTCCAACAGTGTAGCATTAGCCGTTAGCCAGGGAGCACAACCTCAAATTCACTAAGAATCAAACGTAAACATCAAAATAAATACTTTACTCACATAATTCGAAGTATGCATACAGCATGCATGACGAACACCTTGTAAAGATCCATTTGAGGGTTATATTAGCTGTGTGAACTTTGTAAATGTGCTGTAATATAGTCGAGAGCTCGTGTGGCAGGGAGCACACGAATTAAAGGGGCGGCGCGCTGAAAAAATCAGTGCATAGTTAATGATGCCCCAAAATAGGCAGTTAAAAAAATTAATTTAAAAAAATCTATGGGGTATTTTGAGCTGAAACTTCACAGACACATTCAGGGGACACCTTAGACTTATATTACATCTTGTGAAAAAGCATTCTTGGGCACCTTTAAGAAACCATGACACAACTGATTCAGGTGACTCCTATGCATGAATCTCCAATGTGGTATGAATAACGGCCTTGTTCCTGTATCAGAGGGAATATAAGCCCTTTTGTACTGAAGCAACTGTGATTCTGCACACAGAGACATCTCTTATTAAAACTAAGCATGCTATTTATTTTTGACAAGAGCAAATGTCAACCCTGCTCTTACAAATAAAAGCAAGTCTTGTGCCCTCTCCAGCATTCAGTGTTACAAAGAAATCACTGCGTGTGCAGTAGAAGTTGCTGTGTTGAGAACCTTTGTCTGTGACTGTTATCTTCTGAGACACACACGCACACACAAACCATCTCATACTCAGCAGAAAGGAGTGTATGAATTATTAAGAAGTCTTACAGTGCAGGAGGACTCATCACTGCACATCAGCGTGAGGCAAACAAAGGCATTTTGATTAGCGTGGTTTTGCTTCTTACTGTACCTCCGTGGAAAATCAGCCTTTCTGTGGCTCTGACTCTTCTCTAAGAGGCCTGTCATGACTTCTTTCTACCCATTGGAGCGGTAATGAGGGGACTTTGGAGTCGCAGAAGTGTTTCACACTGCAAATGACTCATTATGTCCTACACTGCCCGACTGTCCTGAGTGATGCATCAGGAACAAGCAGTTGTAAGAGCTCGGGCACCTGTACAGGCCTTTCTAGGCCCTATTTAACCCTTTTTTAGAATATTTAAAAATGTTATCTGCTTTCACGTGCACTGGAAACAACAGCTGCAGTAAGATTATTGCAGTAAGATCATCCTTATCCTAGTTTAATAAATAAATAAATAAAACATTAGTTCATCCAAAAAATAAAAATGAAAATCTTCAAATGTTAGGCAATATATTATAATTTAATGGATTACAAATCATTTTGTAGTGCATTTTTCACACAGAACAGAATTAAACTGTTGTAACATCATGTGAATTTCTATTAATTCAATATTCTATGAACCCACACTACCATTTAAAAATTTGGGGTTGTTATTTTTTTTAATGCTTTTAATCAGCAAGTAAACACTGAATAGGTCAAACATGACAGTCTCTTTCAAATAAATAGAAACAAAGTTGAGCAGGTAAGAGCATATCAATATTTAGTTATTTTCCTTGATTCTCAGTTGAAATGGGGTCATCAAGTGGAGTATGTTTTTACACAATCTAGTCAGTGCCTGCATTTTCTGCAGAGGCTCAGGATCTATGGTGTGGATAAAACTACCATATTACTGTTCTATAGAGCAGCCTATTGAATCTATCACATCTTATGGTATCACGACATGGTTTTGTAGCATGTCTATTAAACTTAGATTGCAACTTGGTTAAAAAAGCTGGAAAAATAATTGGCATGTTGCCCCCAACCTGTCACTCACATGACATCACTCCAATAGCAAACCACAACCATCCAACCATCCAATCAATTCCCGCGGACAAAATCAAGTCCTTCCCTACTTTTTTTCTTGTTTGAGAAACTGTTTAACTTGGATATATGTCACAATAGGGAAGAAAAGACTAACTTCTGTTTCATGCTGACTTTTTTAAACATTTTACCGACCCCAAACTTATAGTGTAAAGCATTTGTATGTCATTCATAAGACTGTTCATATAAAGTGCATATACATTTAGATGGTGTAAATACAATAATAATATAATGTATTGAATGTGCATGTGTGTTAGAACCACTGGTATTGTATTGCATTGGTTCTCATTTGCATAAAGTTACAAGTTTTGTTGAATGTGCCCAATCCAACAATGGCTGCTCTCGTTCAAGATGCTGGAAATGTCAGCTGTCATTAATTGAATTGCTGTATATGTGAACCCCCTTAAAAGGTTAGTTCACCCAAAAATGAAAATTATCCCATGATTTACTCACCCTCAAGCCATCCTAGGTGTTTATGACTATCTTCTTTCAAACGAACACAATCAGAGATATATTTAAAAATATCCTTAGTCCTCCAAGGTTTATAATGGTTTTGAAGGGGGGCAGTAAATGGCCAAAAAAATGAATTGATCCATCATAAAAGTACGCTAGAGGCATCTAAGCTTACAATACTCCTACATCCTACGTCATACATCCCTCAGGGGTTACTCATTTGGTGCAAGTCGACTTGCGCAGTATGCGTAGTCGTCCACCGGAAGCTAGCTATTTGAGTTTAGAAAGTTTTTAATATGGATATTTTTCTTACAAAAACATGTCACTTCACTTCAAAAGACCTTTATTAACTTCCAGAAGCCAAATGGATTATTCCCATTATCACTTCTATTATAAAGCTTGGAAGAGCAAGGATATTTTTAAATATACAGATACACCTGGCTTGAGGGTGAGTAAATCATGGGATAATTTTCATTTGGGTGAAGTATCCCTTTAAGACTGAAATCCTAGAATTTCTGTAACACACTAACAAGCAATCACTTAGCACATGGTTTCTAAAGACATTTCAGAGAGTATTAGGGCTCATTTTTATTAAATAAATAAAAGAAACAAAATGAAAAAGGTCAATGTCAGATTGGGCACCCAGCATGGATCTGAATCCCTTATCTTGCAGGTTTGTATTGATTTCATGTCTTGAATCAAAAGTATTAAATATCATGTGTTCTCTGCCTGAATAGTTGAATCTCTAATGGAAGTCTCCTAGTCATCTTTCTTGCTGTGAGCTACATTGTTATGAGAAGTCTAAACCCCACAGAGGCCACAGCGATGGTGAAGCCCATGACACACTGTCTTTGTGCAAAATCCTTGGAAGGAGGCATCTATTAAAGAGCAAGCTTTGTTGTCCAGTTCTATGCAGACAAACAAACCTTGATCCCCGTGGTCGTGTTATGGATAATTATGACATTGGAGAATCCAGCACTGAGATAATTCCACACTGATCACAATCTACTGTAAATACAAATGTAAATACATTCTATCAACTGACAGTAATTAGGTAACAAATCATCCAATTACTTATTCTCCATAGCCACACTGTTTTTGTCATTTCTTTTAAAGTCTTGCAACCTCTATTGTTTATCCTTTTGATCTTTTATTTTAAAAAAGTCACAAAAATCTAACCTTTCATTGAAGGAAAAGAATTAAAAGTGGGGGAAAATCACAATATGAAATAGATGTTTTTCTCCAAAACACGTTGGCCACAATTATTGGCACCCTTTTATTCAATAGTTTTTGCAACCTCCTTTTGCCAAGATAACAGCTCTGAGTCTTCACCTATAATGCCTGATGAGTTTGGAGAACACCTGACAAGAGATCAGAGATCATTCCTTCATACAGAATCTCTCCAGATCCTTCAGATTCCCAGCTCCATGTTGATGCTTCTTCTATTCAGTTCACTCCAGTCATTTTCTTTAGGGTTCAGGTCAGGGAACTGGGATGACCATGGCAGAAGCTTCATTTTGTGCTCAGTGACACATTTTTGTGTTGGTTTTGATGTTTGTTTTGGATCATTGTCCTGATGGAAGATCCAACCACGGCCCATTATTGGATTTCTAGCAGAATCGGTCAGGTTTTGGTTTTTTATCTGTTGGTATTTGATAGAATCCATGATACCATGTATCTGAACAAGATGTTCAGGACCTCCAGCAGAAAAAATAGGCCCATAACATTAAAGATCCAGCAGTATATTTAACTGTGGGCATGGGGTACTTTTATACATGTGTGCACCAAACCCATCTGGTGGGTTTGCTGCCAAAAAGCTCTTTTTTTAGTTTCATCTGACCATAGAAGCCAGTCCCGTTTGATGTTCCAGTCGTGTCTGACAACTGAATATGCTGGAGATTGTTTCTGGATGAGAGCTGGATTGAAACCCTCCAGAACAACTTGGGATGTAGGTGCTGTTTGATCATTTTTTTTAGGCTTTCTGAGACTCAAGACTCAACTAATCTCTGCAATTCTCCAGCTGTGAACCCTGGAGAGTCTTTGGCCACTCAAACTCTCCTCCTCACCGCACATTAGGACGATTTAGACACACATCCTCTTCCAGGCAGATTTGTAACATCTTTAGTTGATTGGAACTTTTTAATTATTGCCCTTATAATGGAAATGGGGATTTTCAATGCTTTTGCTATTTTCTTTCAGCCACTTTCTATTTTGTGAAGCTCAACCATCTTTTGCTGCACATCAGAACTATATTCTTTGGTTTTACTCATTGTGATGAATGATTAAGGGAATTTGGCCTTTGTGTTTCCTCATGTTTATACTCCTGTGGAACAGGAAGTCATGACTGGACAATTTCATGTTCATGACCACCCCGGTGTGCTAAAAAAATAATTCTGACCACCACTATATAAGAGGTCTTTGTACCTGTAAAACATCCTGCAAGTTTCATAGCTTAAAATGTCCTCCTCATCATTTAAGCCTAAATTTTCTTATTTTATTAGTCATTTAAGTGCAGGAGATCCTCTAAAAATGGATAACTACTGAAAATTAATACGTCAAGCAAACACCACCACCGATAATATCGAAAAAGTTAGATGCTGTCAGAAGGTCGGTAAGACCATTAACTCAGAAAGCAGTTGAGTCAAACGATTATGTAAATGCTTACAACTGAAAATCAGTTAGTGGGACACTAGCCTGAACAACGTGGGTGAGTATGTGGTGACACTTTTTAGTTGATTGCTTTAATGTGGCCTCAAACAAAACAGATAACCAAAAAACTCGACAACCATATCATTACATCGGAAAATAAAACAAAATGACTTTTATAAATGGCATGCTACTCGTGAATGTTTGGACTTTCATGCTGGAATTGATGTTGCAAATCAAAGTAATTGCTGTGTTAACCTTCACACAGATGAAGTTGCCCAGTCTGCTTTTATCCATCTCAACACATTGCTCTTATTAATAGTTTTCCTCAGCATTAGTGGGTCAGACAGGGGTGAGGGCCTAGAAGTATAATATAGGCCAGCGTTTTCTGTGACTTTGATGCCGTGCGTGTCCCAGTTCTGAGCAACAGTCGGGGAATGGCGAAGACCATTTATAGAGCAGTCTGCTGGTGCTGCGGCTCAAGGTGATGGACAATCTGACCACTGGGACATAGAGGCTTCAGATTAGACTATAATTATTACTATGATGTTCATTAGCACAGGTTGTTCTTATTCAGTACACTTATAACCTGATGAATTTGTTGCACATGCTCTTGTCCTTCAGTGAATGAGGATATACAGGGGGTGAGGCAAGGGGAGCAGTAGCAAAAAAAAATAAAAAATCTGGATAAAACCGTATCAAACTATTAAAACAGATATTACAAAATATGGGATTAAAATGAGAAATTAAAAACAAAACAAAAAAACACCTAGCAAATAATGTTTAAGAGGAAAGAAGCATATTTTGCCTCCCTTGAGCTCAATATATGATGGAATTTAATTATTAAAGGCCCACTGAAGAGCTTTGAAACGCACAGCATTATTCAATGTGTTGACGTAATTTCAACTGAAACAGGAAGATATATCGAACAACCCTGCCCCTTTTTTAAAATAGCCAATAGCGTTTCGTTTATGTTAAAGCTCGCCAGAGCCGTTAGACTCAGTAAAACCTCAGTTTTCTTCTAATCTCTGTTTCTCCTCATAATGTCCTTTATATCGCTTATATACAGCATTCTGAGCAGAATTCAAATGGGTCCGATACCTTTTGTTGTTTGTGCCGACTCGCGCATATGATCCGCTCTGTGCTCTCATGTCTCTGGACCGGAGCAGACTGTGCTCGCATTGCGGCGGTTTATGTGACACTAACGTGAAAAGGACTTCATTCGCGTCAAAGGAAAGCATATTTACACTGTCTAAATCGTTCCCTATCCACTATATAGTGCACTATGTGCCATTCACCATGTAGAAACTATTAAATGTGTGAGCAAATGACCGATGTCAGCCGCAGCTTCAGTGTCTGTAAGCATGTAGGAGGAGGTGGGACTTCAGATTCTAGAGAGCATTTGATTGGACAGAAGATTTGACGAGAAGCTGAAGTGCGATGTGATGTCATGAAAATCCGTGATCCGAAGTTTCGAATGCTTATATCTCCTAAATGCGAATTTTGTCATTGTTTTGGAACACACCAGCTTATCCATAACCTTAAGGCTAACATATTCATACTAAAAGCTAAAAAACTTAAATTTTGATTTCATGGGGACTTTAAAGCCCAACAAGTCAAATAATATGAGAACATGAAAACATGAATGACCAAAGAAAGTTGTATTTACAAAACTGAATTCTGAATTCTCTAAAATGATTAAATGAAAATTGTTCAGATCAAGAGTGCTTAAAGTGTACTGTTGAATGTACTGACAAGCTTTTATGGTTAACTAAAAAGTACTTTAATGTCATTTCTATTGAAACTTGAATGCCTTGAATAAGTATTGTGTGTTGTTTTTTGTGAGATGATTAAAAAGCACTGCGGCTTTAATTTAGTTTCAGTGTCATCCACATAATTTGCTGACAAATTGCACGTAAAAGCCTTTAGTTGTCTTTCTTTGAAAAAGAATAAGGCTACGTTCACACTGCAGGTAAATGTGACCCAAATCAGAATTTTTGTTGTCGGTAGAAGGTCAGTGATGTAACGTCTGGATGGATCCGTTCAGAGTCAATAAACTTTGGAGTTTTCAGAACGCTTTTAACCTGGTGAACTTTGTTTATAAATCACTAAATCGGCGCCGGACGGCTGTGACTTTCGGCAGGTTTGTGGACCTGTGAGGGTAAACAGAAGAGTGCAACTTCCTCACTTTGGTGACTTCAAAAGGAGCACCCCCCCCCCCCCCCCAGAGACTGACCAGATCCACATTCCAACACCCACACACACAGGCACACACAAAAACACACACACAGACACATACAGAAACTCACAAACATACATTTTTGACTGTATATGTAAAATACAAATTATGCCAACATATACCCATCCTGTATTTTGAAGCGTATGCATGTTTCCTAGTGTTTAAAGGAGTGTATTTGTGCTAGTGTGCATGGTAATAGTGGAATCCTGTCTGTAAACCATAACTTCTTCCCTATGCCTTTCCGACCTATCGAGTTTGATCTCGTTTTAAAGCTCCGGACTTGAGCTATTCATTGAGACATGTCACAAAACGGACAAATGCATTTTTCTATGTGTTTAATGATCCTGTGAAGAACGTACTCCATCTCGAAATCCGATCGGATAATCATCAAGTATGCAAATTCAGCTAGGAGACCAAACAAAGCAACTTTGCCCGCCAAATAGTGCTGCGCATCTATTGGTCGCTACAATTCAGGAGGTGTGTTAGCTTGGGTTTCCATAAAGACAACGACACACACCTTCATTGGCCTCTCTTCTTCTTCTCCTTTGTCTCCCGACTGACTCACGAGCACCTCGTGCACGGACGCCTCAGGTGACCGCGCTTCCCAACCACGCGCGCAGTTCGGGAGGACCACTTCCTTAGACTTTCTCTCTCTTCGGCTAAGTTACTTAAGCTTAAACCTCTTTTGAAAACCCCGCCGGAGAAACCCTCTCTGAAAGGACCAACCCAGCCAGGCGCATTGAAACTGCTACACACGGACTTGAACCAATAAGCAAGTATTATCATTTATCTGAATTTGTCTAAACTGATTTCTGTGCTGGCTCTCTCTCAAAAAGGTTTAACAAAGAATTTGCCATCCTTTGATCATCTTTCTTTCCATGTCTTTTCTTCATTCTCACTTTTGTGTATATATATATGTGTATACTTCTGTATATATTTTAGACGTATAATCTCGGTAGCCGTAGCTGCATATATTAAACACTTAATTCATGCTCGATTGTTCTGTTGTTCTTTCAACTGAAGACCAAGTCACTTTAACGTTTTTCGATCGCTTTATGCTTTAGTTATTTTCATGGCCAGAGAATAACTCTGTTTATAATATTCTGTGAGGGACTTAGTTTGCTGGACAAACGAACAGTTTCTCTAAATAATTATTAAACCAGAACTAATCATATATGTAATTGATTATAATTCGTTGTAATTGATTCACAATATATGTTTAATTCCCCGTTGGGTTGATATATGAATCATAATTTATTCATAATCTTATGAATTATTATATTCATATTTCATCCATAAATTTAGTAATAACCGCTACATTCGTTACAGTGATGTGTCAGAACTCATAAGTATTACAGAGACAGCTCTATAATACGAGCAAAACATGAGGGCATACATCATAAAAGTTTCAAAACTCTCTCTTTTGTCAAATCATTTTCTGTATTTTTTATATTGCCTGCGCATAATTTCGCTGGCAGATTACACTATAAGTAAACGTATAATTGCTTACTTTAATGTCCTCAGTGTTTACTTCTGTATGACAGCATGCTGTTTGTGTTGCCAAGTCCACGTTTTTACTGCAGAACTGGGTTACTTTTTCTACTGTTGTCATGGGTTGTTTTGCAACTCCGTGGGTTGAAGCAACTGCACTAACACAATATTTAAAGGTGGTTCACTGTTTTTTTCTAGACTTGATTGTGTTTATGGGGTGCAATTTAACATGTCTCAATGCTTCATTTTTTTTCAAAACGCCATATTTTTCAAATATTTTACCTTTATTCTTCACCTGTGTTTCCATTGTCATTTGAACGGCCAGTTTGACTTCCTGCTTCTATGATACCACTCCCTCCGAAATACGCAATGGGCTCAGATTGGTTAGCTGGCCTAGTGTATTGTGATTCGCTGAAACGTCCAGAAATGCCCCTTACCATTAGTTGTTACATGTGCTTCAGTGGAAATGTAAATAATGGCGTCTATATTGCTGTATCAAATTGAGCCCGAATCAGACCCAGATAGCAGTAATGATGAAGAGGGTCAAGCAGAACCTCTGCAAGCACGGCTTTTAATGGACGTTTCTGAATGGTAAGTATTTCCATTTGTATTTGTGTCAAAGTGTTTAGATATGCTGTCACTTGTGAATGTTACTGCTGTTTATGTTAGCTATCAATATATGGTTTTATCCTGATTAAAGCTTTACTGTAGCTGAATACATGACTGAGTACTTTCAGCACTGTAACTTTGTAGATACTGTTTATGCTAAGCAGAAACATTACACACTAACTAAAGTTAAAAAAGTGAAATCACAGTGAACCACCCCTTTACACAATTTTTAAAAGGATACCCCACGGAACGCGATTGGGCTAGTTTTGAACTAGTTTTGAGAAGCAACTAAGTGTATTTTGTGGTAAAAACCTGACAACCCCGTTTGTATCGTTCTTTTGCACATGCAGGTCAGTTCAGAACCATGGGGCCCTATTTTAACGATCTAAGTGCATGGAGCACACAGTGTGTGTCCGAATCCACTTTTGCTAGACTGAAAAAATGGTCAGCACATGGTCTAAAAGTGTTGTCCCTATTCTCTTAATGAGTTATGGGTGTTTTGAGCGTAACATGCAATAAACCAATCAGAGTCTCATCTCCCATTCCCTTTAAAAGCCAGTTGTTTTTAAATAACAATATATAGTGCTAAGAGCATTTATAATTCTTCTGAAGGTTGTACTCAACACCACACAAAAGGAGGTGTATACTGAATGAATAACAGTACTGTTCAGATACAAGTATGAAGTACCATACCTCACCAAAGAGAATCCTCAGTGTGCCCCAAAAACCAATTCGGTGTGACCCATAAAATTTTCCCTTCCTTTTTAAAGGTGTTCAGTAAATTAAATTAAATACCATTTTATTGTTGTTGTCAACATTGTACTTGTTTTTGTGTTGATGATTTTGTTGTTGTCATCATCATTGTTTTTCTCATTGATATCGAGGGACAATTGCTTTCCAAAGCAGCTTGATGAATGCGATGTTCAACCAATACAGTCATGTTTATTTGAGGAAATCAATTTACTGCATACACTTAAGCGCTAAACAGATTTCAGGTTTAAAAAAACCTGAAGACAAAAAATCAATTGGTCCTTCAAGTGCTCCCTTAAGACACAGCAGCCTTGTTTTTATTGCAGAATATACTTGTGAATTTTGTGCTCATTTTTCCTGTGGCCAGATATAAACTTTAAAAATGACATGCTGATCCATGCTATCATTCTTGGCATCTTACGAGCTTTTGGAGAGGCTACTGAACATGGGAGTTGGGTAAAATCATTATACATGTGTGACAGTGAGTTCTAGGAAGCTTGCAGGGGACCATGAGTAATGTAATTGCTTAGCAAGCTGACAGGCTAATAAATACAGCATAATCAGCTAACAAGCTCATTTAGGCCAAGCGCATATGCAGAATGTGAATATAGTGACATTCAGACAGCCTGTCTTGTGGATACACTGCATAAGGGTAAAAAAATCATAAGACAGACATTTCTTTGGAATATATATATATATCACAATGTGATATGCTTTTTAATTTTAATTAATTTTGTTCAGTGATAGGTCATGCTGGTCACTACAAACAAAACTTATGTGTGTGTGTGTGGGTATATATATATAAATAAATTTATATATAAATCAATTTCAATATTGAAGAAAAGATCAGTGAAAACAACTAAAAATGCTGTATTATTCATCCCCGGCCAGTAGTTGGCGATGTCATTTTGTAAAGAAACACTACGTGCGTATAGACTGAAAACAAATTCAGTTTTCACAAATTCACATTTTTGTAGTTTACACAATGACGATAAAGGTATCATTTTCAAAAACTTGCACTTTGAATCCTGTTCCCCCAAAAAGCTGCTTTCATGTAAATGAACATACAAAATGGATAAAAAGTTGTACAATTTTAGTTGAAAATTGCCCCTAAATCATCACAGTTGCAATAGTTTTGACCCTTTCAAGTTTCCAGACCATTGTGCATTGATGGAAGTTTTATGTTGGTTGGTGTTATGTTATGTTGGTGCGCCATATTTTTAGGTTTGGTCACATGTTAGCAGCTACTTAAGTCAAGTCACCTTTATTTATATGACACTTAATACAATAGATACAGTATAAATCAATAATGATGTGAGTTTAATTCAGCTATAAGCATCTCCACAAAGAAAATAGTGTTGTTATTCAGCTTGATTCAGTTCAATGTTGATTCAATTCCAATTTAGCAATTTTGTCGCTAGATTTAGTAACTTCCCTGGCCCTTTTGAAACTTTTTTCAAAAGCCAAGGGACAAATCTAGCAACTTCTTTATCTAGAATCTGTGACTCGCCCACTTCTGCTCAGTCTTCTGTCTTCCGTCTTCTGTTCCCCATTGACGTCTACTTGGACCTTCTGTTCTTCAGTCTGCATCGTCACCTCGTCACCTGCACAAGAGACACAGTGTTACCATTAGCTAAGCCTGCAAGCTAACTATCATCTGCCATTATCCTGACCTGTTGCATTCCCACTCTGCTCCCCCTTAAACCTGCAATAAAATTTGTTTGTTATAACTTACCTCGTCTGTCCTCTTCTGTTTGTGACAGAAACAAAGTCGACTCAGCTATAAAGCAGCTATGCAAAAGACGAGTGTGTTTCTGAGAGGAAAAAATGTTGCTGGATTTGTCAAACTTTGCAAAGACTCAAGACATTGCCTTAAAAAATAAAGCTCTGCAAAGACTGCAAACTAGTGTTTTAAAGTTTGCCATCAAGTTCCTCAAGCATAGCGGCATATACTGTTTGTTTTTCAGGGTTAGGTCTTTAAAATAGTGAGTTTATTTTGCCTGGATGTAGACGAATTTCTACAGAACAGAACACTGCACCATAATTTAAATGAGCTTTAAGTTTGTTGCAGTATGAGCTTCATACATATAGACAAAAGTCTGGAATCAAATTTATGTTAAGTGTTGCAACATTATTTTATTAATGAGAAAATGACCAGGGATTAAATGTTAGTAGCAAAGAGGATTAAAAGATTCTTGGCTTTAATGAAAACATTTTGGGCTTGGAGAAAGATAAATATTTGTCCATGAATGAACAAAACTCAATACTGCTTTCTACTGAATGAGTATGTTTGAATTATGATTGTAGGCTCTGTGTTGATTATATCTACGCTCTTTATTCTCAGCTGGTCATGTTGTCTTCAGTTGGCGTTGTATTTCAACAGCTGGAATTGCATTGTTTTTCCATCTGCCTTTTGATTATCTTTTCAGAATCTGTTGCAGTCTACAGGACTCGCATCCAAAATCAGTTCTACACTACTGACGCTGAAACACTGCGCTAATGTGTTTGGAAGTGTTGCAAACTCACAGAAGGCATGATTTTACTTAGTTCTTTAGCAACTTGTATCTGATTTCTCATTGTTTAGTTTGCTATTCCTGCAATTTAGTCATCAAAGATGCACTCAACATATAAAACAGTGCTCTTGGACTTTATACTGACACCTTTGTCAAACACCTTTGTTACTTTTTGCAATAATGGTTACACTGCATTTCGTTAGTCCACTTTAGACATTTCTACTACTAACTATAAGTAACTTTGCAACTACATGTCAGCTATCTCTCATTAGAGTATTAGTAGACTGTTGGGTTAGTATTAGTAAAATAAGTTGACTGTAGTTTCAAAGTTAATAAAAGTTGCTGTTTTTGTTTTGTTTTGTTTTTTTACTACTAAAGCACGAAAATACCATAATATGTTTGCAGAGATTATTTAGGAAACGTGCTAGGTTCACTTTGTTTCTCAAAAAAAAAAAAAAAAAAAAGTGTGTTCCGTGTCCAAATATCTGTTTTTGTTTTGGTTTGTGATTCCACCCACTGCCAATTTACCCAATAGTATTTCGACACTCCGGGTTGCCATTTGGCGGAAAACACAGCGTATTGTATCCACAGAAGCCAGCCAACAAACTAGGTCGGAGATTGCAGATTCTACCTGACTAAAAAGCCTTGGCATCTAAAAAGCTCTATGACTAGAGGCATTAAAATGTGGATAAATCAACACTCTTACAGTGTAAGGCTCGTCACCATCCATTGTCAATTGCGCTCGTTCCTGTTACATGTCCTAAATCTGGCAACCAGTGTGAGCATCAAGTCTGAGGAGGAGGGGGCGGGAGAAACAACCCTCTCCAATATTTTGAATTGCAATACCCATTTCAACCACTAGCTAAACACATTACATACTGCAAATTTAAGTTGGTAAAATAATTGAATTGGATTATTAAAATAAAGTGTAAGTATTATAGAGTGCACCTTTAAAATCAAAATTTATTGAACTCAGAATCCATCCATTCATCCAGTTTGCTCACATAGGCCTTCATTCATAACATACCTGTTGATCAGCCCTGAAGATGTTTCTGCTCAGCATGAGTTTCTGCTTGATGAGTTTTTGCTTCAGCATGCAAGAGCATTCTCCTATTTTAGACTCCCAACACGCCGCTCTCAGCCTCAGAAGAGCAATAGCGATCCAAACCCGCTCAATGGAGCCAGAGGAACTTGGCAGACATCAATAATTGGAAACTTAATCACGTAAGGCAAAGTCTGATGGCGGGAAATGAGGCCCTGCAGGAAGAGGATGGCAATACTGGGCCACAATCAACAGATGCCTTGAGTGGTGCTGCTCACGTTTCATGCCACATTCCCTGTTTGATTTCTATTAATATTCAGAGAAATGTCACCATAACCGCAGCAAAGCTCAAAGTAAAACAGCAGGGTATGACCCACATTGAAACATTTTTATCTATTTTTTGCAAATGAGTCTATATTGTGGGTTTATATGACCTGTTTTGCATGATGCTGGCAGAGATAGATAAACAGTAGACGTTTATTGAAAACCCTCTCTGAATAACATGTTTTCTTTGACATCCAGGTACTTTGAATTAGGTAACCTGCTTTCTCATGGTCCTGGAAAACTGGGCCTCTAGAGGGAATCAGAAAATCAGTTTCTTTTCAGAAGCATGCTGAAAGTTTTAGGTCAAAGCTCTTTCTCTTTCAAGGGCACTTGCAGAACAGTAGTGCCAATTCAGGTTAACAGCATTTACATCACCCAGTAAAAATGTTCATGGCCAGCCCATCTATTCAGTCAGTCAGCCTGTGCCTGTGGTGTGAAGGATACACACATCCTGTCATGAGCAGGGTGACCCAAAAACACAGGCACATTGCCAGGGTACTTACAAAGGTAAGAGAGAGCAGGTGGTTTCGTTATTCAGTTCTTTCTAACAACTCATTTCAGTTAACCAGTTTAAAGAAACAATTTAGTGGTTCATGTAATCACATGTTCCCTGACATCACTGCATGGCATATTTCATGCACTAAAACTTCCCAATAGGTTACATTAGATTCAACTGAGTACAAGGGGATGCCACACAGTGGTAAACATGGCCTTGTCCCAACTTTTTTGAGATGTGTTGATGCCATGAAATTTAAAATCAACTTATTTTTCCCTTAAAATGATACATTTTCTCAGTTTAAACATTTGATATGTCATCTATGTTGTATTCTGAATAAAATATTGAATTTTGAAAATTCCACATCATTGCATTCTGTTTTTATTCACAATTTGTACAGTGTCCCAACTTTTTTGGACTCGGGTTTGTACATTTACACACAAACTGACCACTAACCGCAACTTTCTTTATTTTTTAGCTCAACTGTCACAGAATGGAAAGGACAGGATTGTAGGATATCATAGGGAGCGAATAATACGTCTATGCTGCCTTCAAAAATCAATCAGATGAAGATATCTCAGGAGACAGAAGTGAGCTTACATTGCATTGGGACATGCCTTGATACCTTGATACCTTGGAATATATCCTCTGAAGGCAGCATTTTTAAGCTTTCAGACACAGCTTAGCATTCCTGAAGACCTTGATTAGCGTGTTAAGGTGTGTTTGATTACGCTTAAATCTAAACACTGCAAACCCCTGACTGCACATTGCTACAGGAGGGACTTTTTTTCTTATTTTGTTTTTCTTATTATGACTTTTTTCTGTGGTGAAATATCATTGAAAATTCTTAAACAATTTCTGATTCCTGTTGTGCATTATAGCTTGCACAACTGCTAAAGTTTAATAGTTGACTAGTAGTCCAGAAAAGTAAGAGAGTACTTGGCGAGTCCTTGTTTACATTATGTAAATGCAGCTTCATGCAGCTTCAGCAGTCTTTGCTGTTTTTTGGCAAGTCAAGCAAAGCTTTGGCGGAAAGTGTGTGAGAGCTGAGAATGTCCGTGCAGGTGAGAAATGAAAGTGTTCATTTCCATTGCCAGTTTCATGCTGCTTGCATTGTCATAAATGGTCCAAAAACTCACGGCCAACATGCAGTTTCTGTAAGGAATTTTCTTCCCGCAATTGCCATGTAGGCCTATACAACAAGCATAACCAATGCCTTGTGATCCATAACTAGTCAACACAGACACAACATAATGAACTTGTTAACTAGTCAGTACAGTTTGCAGTTTTTCATCACTGCATAGATGCTGTGAGTTTTAATTTCAGTTTTTAGTCTTTTATGGAAAGGCAGTCAGGCAGGGTTTGGAGGAAGGGAGCGGGATGTATATTGTGGCAGCAGAATGGCAGAGCAATTACGACTTTATCTGGACACTGGAATTCCCACCCTGGGCAGGCTTGCGATAGTGAAATGTGAACTTTTCAATCTAGTGAAAGGCAATTAAAAAATGTTTCTAGGGATCCAAAAGTATATGCTGTCTAGTGACATTGATATTATGACCTTGTATGTAGCATGAGCCTCATGCAATATAATATTAAATTCTTATTCTAAACTGACCTTTTCATGATGTTTTTATTATTATTATTTTTTGTTATAAGAGAAGATGAGTTAGCCCTGTGTCCCATGGTCATCACGAGATAAAGATTCAACCCAAACACTTTTATAAGGATAACAGGAACCCACAGCCAAGATGAAGGCCCACAGCAAAACCGATGGTGGGAGGAGCCAGGGAAGAGTCAGATGTCCAACCACCAGTGGTAGAGTCAGCAGAGTTGGAGACCCAGGTGAAGCCAAGGAGACACAGAGACCGGGTGACACCGTAGGTCCTGGTGGCCAAGGCGGAGCCACAGTGATGAGCAGATGAGGTGGAGCCAGTTGGGCTAAGGACCAAGGCAGAGCCCAATGGAGCCGAAGGGATGGAGGGACGAGTTGTAGCCGACGAACTGTGAGAACTGAAGGCTTAAATACACAAGGGAGGCTAATCAACAGAAACTGAAACAGGTCTGTAGCAAATTAGAACCTATGACAACAGGTGAGTAACTATGGAAACTATCAAGGAACTAAAACACAGGCAAACAGGAACAGGGAAAACAAAACTAAAACACAATCAAACTGAACAGAACCAAACATAACCCTGACAAACAGGAATAAATTACATTTTAAAATATATTCAAATTGAATACAGTTATTACACATATACACAAATGTTATTATAAGACGTTTTCTTTACAGACTGTAAGGACTTAAAGGGTTAGTTCACCCAAAAAGGAAATTTCTGTCATTTATTACTCACCCTCATGATGTTAGACCTGTAAGACCTTCGTTCATTTTCGGAACACAAATTAAGATATTTTCGATGAAATCCGAGGGTTTCTGATCCATACATAGGCAGCAACGTCATTGCACCTTTTGACGTCCAGAAAGGTAGTTAAAAACATGGTTAAAATAGTCAGTGTGATTACAGTGGTTAAACCTTAATGTTATGAAGCAACGAGAATACTTTTTGTACGCAAAAACAAAACAAAAATAATGACTTTATTCAACAATTTGAACCATTGTCATATGTAGTGAACTGTAGTGGTTCAAATTGTTGAATAAAATCATTATTTTTGTTTTGTTTTTGCACATAAAAAGTATTCTCGTCGCTTCATAACATTAAGGTTGAACGGCTGTAGTCACGTTGACTATTTTAATGTTTTCAACTACCTTTCTGGATGTCAAAAGGTGCAATAATATTGGTGCCTATGTGTGGATCAGATACCCTTTGATTTCATCAAAATTATTTTAATTTGTGTTCCGAAGATAATCGAAGGTCTTACGGGTGTGGAACGACATGAGGTTGAGTACTTAATCACAGCAATTTCATTTTGGGGTGAACTAACCCTTTAAAATAATAAAAAGACAATCCAATGGAAATTTGAAACATTTTAGACAGAACTAACATATTTACTGCTTTAGTAATTGAAATGATTTCCTGTGCCAAAGGCTATCATCAGCATGTCAAGATTCAGAGAAGCACCTTTATTCTCATTTGAAGCCTTTTTGATTACGGAGGCTTTTGTGGGCACCGTTTGATTGGACAGTCTCCGTGCTGCCGTAATCCCTCTTGTTCTGCATGTTTCCATAGAGAGCAAAGCAGCAGAAGCTGTTGCCATCCCTATTGTTCGGCCAGATCCATCGGGCTGCGTCTCCGTCTCCCCGCTGAGAATTTGTCACTTCCACTGCTTTGGCGGCCACTCTCAGCTCGACTAGTGTCTGTTTACATAATGTCAGATCTCTCTTCTCCGCAACCTACATTTACTTGAGTGCCTGTCGTCGGTTTCTGTGATATTTCCAGTGTGGAGCTTTCCAGCTTCACGGTACATTCTGATTTCTTTGAAGAGAGACAAACGGCTGAGAATGCATTCCAATAATTGTCAAATAATTTGCGCTACAAATGAACATTCAAGAATGGTAATTTCCACTGTTGGAATGAACAGATTCTTAATTGCTTTTATACTCTGTCTGTACCTTTAGTAAAGAGTAGATAATGGATCTGTTCGAGGCTCCACCTAAAAGGAACAATGAGGAGAGGCCAAAAGAACTCATGTTCATATCATTCAACACATTAAAAAACTGTATTGGGGTGCAGATTAAATGGATGAGTCCATGGGGAGCCTGTTTTTATGTCAGGAAGAACATGGTAAATGATGTGCATTTTTTCCTATAGCCCCCCTCCACCACCACCCCCCTGCTTTTAATAGACTGTCAAAATTTTCTTCTAAAGCTTTTTCAAAGAACGGTTGCTGCTGTTGCCAAGGCAACCTCAAAATCCATAAACTCCCCGACACATTTTCCGAGCTGAGCGGTGCAATTCCCCACCCCGTGTAGTTCCTCTCATCACTGGATGTTTCATGCTGTGTCGTTTATGGCATATGAGAGGGTCTTTTCTTGTATGTTTGTATGACGGAAGCATGGTCCACTTATAGCTCGCATTTTGGCCGTGGTATGGAAATAAGCGGTGTGCGTAAACGCGTTCACATTCTAGTGCCAGCTGCTCAATTTCAAGAGAACCTTGTTTGTCTTTCAGCTGTCATTGTAAAAGCAGCAAACAAAACTGCTGAAAGAGTTCACGGACATCACAGTTTGAGATGAACTGCAGAAGACAGATGAAAGTGGCTATTTTATCATCCTGATAACTTGAAAGAAATGTTTCAATAGTTTTTTTTTCTTCTCACAATAGTTCCAGACAGCACACCCACGGATCCCCTAAAGTCCTTTCAGACCTTTTAGTAGCATCAAATCATTGACAGATACTCAGAGTTTTGTTTGGGGCTCTAAGTAAGATACATATATCTACTATTACCTCTTTATTTGCAGCATCCCTTGGTTTGTCAAATAGTTGTGTAGTTATCATCAGTGTTTTTTTTTTCAAAGACTGCTGCACAATTATTTAATTGTAATTATGTGATATTTTAATTTATTTATTTACATAAAGTGGGGGGGTCAAAAAATTTATAACAGTATATATAGGCTACCTTTCAACTGACTTTCAATAACCATAAAGGTTTTGTTACGAGACGGGATTCAGGCAGAGATCCATTTGCAAGCTTTATTAAAAGTAAGCATGGTTGTACAGGCTGGGTCTAAGCAGGGGCAAACAGGAACAGCAAGGGCTAGGCAGAATAGTGGTCAGGATACAGGCGATGGTCAGGACAGGCAGATATCATTCACAGGTCAGGAAACAATGCAAAGTCCAAAGGCTGGCAGCAGAGGATCATAAACGGTACACAGACAGGTTCGAAGACAGGCACACAATAAACACAGGAAAACACTCGGAATTGAACATAAGGGTGAATCAAGACTTTGCCCAGAGGTGGTGTGTGTGTGAGTCTTAAATAGTCCAGATAATGTGCTAAGCTGTATGTGGCAACGGGTGATTGGTGTGGAGTGTGCATGTGACTGGCAGGGAGGATTATGGGAAGTGTAGTCCGGAACTGACAGGATTCGTGACAGGTTTATAAGTTTGTCCAAGTGTGCAAAATGTAAATATATGGAACAGAAATCACCTTTGATTCTGAAAGTAACCCCTTAGCGCCCTGAACTGAAGAGGGGACTGGAAGAAAGGCGTGCTTGAGGGTGATCCGGCTTCGGCGGGACTTAACCCTTTCCTCCTCTATCCTGATGCATCAAGACTGCTTTGGCTGCACAGGGTCGAGCTCTAGCCTTAGGGAGAGGCTCTTGACACTTCAGAAACAGGTACAGTTTGGCCAAGTGGAGGCATGGCTTGACTTCGGGCTTTGGGAGACGGGGGAGTCTAGAAGAGCCATCCTGTCAGCATTCTTAATCTCAGTGAGATTAAGCCACAAGTGGAGCTCCAGCACCACTAGGCTGGCTAAACCAACCGATGGCTTGGGCAGTGGCTTTGGTAGCATGCAGGGCCAAGTACGTCATGCTGCACAGCTCCATAAACATCGCTGAGTCAAGTCCAGACTTATCCACGTCAAGGAGAAGCTTGGCCTGATAAACTTGAAGCACCGCCATTTATGTAGTGCGGAGGCTGCCTGGCCATCAGCCCTGTGACCACATTGTTTCTGCCTCTCAGGCTCCTGAGGTGGAGAATGAGGGGGGAGCTGCTTTATTTAGAGAAAAGTCCATTCAGGATAAACTTGATGGTAGTCGACAATATATAATATGAGCATGCGCAGTTTTAGGGCCTTTGTGTAAAAGTATTGCAGGCAATGTTCAATCCATGATACAATCCATGAAAACAAGTCTTAATATATTATGCAGTGTTGTATAAGTAAATTCATTCACTTCAATGACTGGAACAAAATGAAAAATTGAAAATGTATTAAGTTATTTTTTTGCAGAGTAAATGTCACATGAAAATAACACAAACTGTGAATGGCCACTTTCCAGGTCAGTCAGACAGCCTTTTGTTGTCTAAGCGGGCAGTTCATGGCTAGAACCAGTTGCACTGTAAACCAGAGCTGGTGGCTTTACTCAGAAGTCTGTCTAAGTGAGACTAAGACTTGTTCCTAGCAAGTCTTCACTTCTCATATCCAATTAAAAAATACTATCAGCAGGCACAGTGCCTGGCAGAAGCTGTCTGGTCCTCCCTCAGGGCTCCGGTTGTAAAACATGATTGTATCACCGAGGGGAGCAAACAATTAATCCCTTCCTCCCCTGAGCATTGACATGTATCTCACCTCAGTGCATGTGGAGGCAGGGAGCGTCGCCCCTAGAGGTGATTTTTATCTGTCTAATCCTCGCTCTCTGTTTCCATTAAAGGCAAACTTTCAGACGCTTAAAGGATTAATCCTTCAAAAGGTGTCGTGAAGAGGTGATGGGACTTCCATCTAACTTTGTCTGCTGCGTCTTCATGGTCTGGACTCGCCCTCCTACACATCTGAGCTTGGCCTGTATGATTTAGTTTGCCCTCCTCTTCACATCTCACACTGGTAATCCATCAGTGTTGCTGCGTTTGAATGGACGGATAAAATGGTCTCGAGCGGCAGACTGTGGATAATTGGTAGAGCTTCCTTCACCACAAAAGCTATGGGAGAGTCATTGGACTTTTTTGCACTTCGTTTTCAGATGACCTCTATTCTGACATTTCTAGTATATAGATATTAGTTATACAGTGGTATTAAAAACACAATTAAGCCTTTATTTTTGGCTTTTTTCGAACAGAATTTTCATTTTTTGGGTGAAAATGTTCAACAAAAGCTTGAGAGCCATAAAGTTTCCACTTTTTTTCTCAATTTTGAACAGTATTCCTTTTAAAAAGAAAATATGTTGACTTACACTAAATGTGCACTTGTAGTGTACTTTCAAATTTTAAAAAAGTATAAAATACTGTACTTGTAGATAATGTAATATTAAAGTAATAAAATGCCACTTAAGTGCATTTAAAGAGAGTAAAATTTCATGACTATGTTTTTTTAAACATTCTTAAGAACATTTATTTTGATATGTTTACTAACACACTAAAGCACATGTAAAGTACTTTATTATAATTTTAACTGTGGTGTGTTACATTTAAAGTTATTATATTGTAAATGTTCTAAATTACAACACCATTGTAAATGTGTAATTACAATAATAACTTATTAGCTTAAATAAACATAACATTAAAGTATATTTTAGTTTACCATAAATGTTTGTCAGTACATTCAACAGTACACCTTTATATGTAAAAGCATAATTACATAAAATATAAAGGTGTACTTATAAGTGAGTCAAAAAAGCACTTTAAAGTTCAGCTAATTGCATTTAATATAAATTCTATCTTTAATACATTTTCATTTAATTGCAATTAACATGCAATTATTACTGCAAGTGTGAGAAAACATTACATTCCTATTGCATTCAAATATATATTTAAAGTGTAGTATTTCTGTAAATATTTTTTTATAAGTAAGTATACATTAAAAGTATGATTAAGAGTATTTCTTTTTCACAAGGGTATGTTTTGTTTTACAATTTAAATGCTCACAAATTAAAGTTTGAATATGGCTTGCATCATTTGACGATCATGTTCCCCTGATCATTTCAGTGTTTTTGACTGTAAAATACATACTGTCAAAAAACTGAACATAAGTAAAAGAGGTATATTAAGCACATGACACACAGAAAATATGGGATGTCAGACATGCTCCTGGTTTGTACGCATTGCTGTTCTTTTCCAGTGGATCTGCAGTGTGCGTGAACATCCTTGTGGAATGTCAGAATAATTACACCTGTTAAATGTTTCTGAGCTCTTAACAACCGCAATTAGTGTTACAGGTACCAGAGGCCCCTACAAGGTGATCTAGTGTAGCCCTGCTCTTCAATGTAGTGCTCACATCAGCACATCTCTCAAGGCCTGCACCGCTCTTCTTTTAGAGTTTATTTCTATTCATTAATTAATGAAGCAGATGTTTAATGGTAGCGTGTACATGCTGCCGTTGTAATTTAAATATTTTTTCTGCTCATCACTTGTAACATGTACCCACAGGGTCCAAAATTAACACTCGCCAAGGTCCAAATGTGATTCCACATTATTCTGACTCTAGCATTTAAAATCAAACATCTGCAAAAGAAAACATGTTTCTTTGATCATATGACATCATTAGTTTATCTCAGATGCCAAGAGATTTTTTCTCCAGAACTCTGGAGAACAAAAAATCCTCTCATTAAAGTACCATAGACTGTGATATATATATATATATATATATATATATATATATATATATATATATATATATATATTTTTTTTTTTTTTTTTCTTTATATTATATATTTTCTTAATGATCACTAATACAGTTTATGGAAATTAAAAGAAATTCAAATGTATTAAACATGTATTAATAAAAACCAGAGACATATATGTCATTAAGATCAGCAATGGAGGATTGCAGAAATGAGTACAACCTAGATTTAATTCAACAAATGTATAATATTCTACTACTTATTATGCCCTCCATAATTTTAAATACTGCTCTGACCCTTCTTGGCACGGAGTGTACAAGTTCATGACAATTTGTCACATCTGTCCTGTTTAACTCCTGGATGAAGAGCTCCTTAAATGCCCTGATCTTTAATGGGGAGTGTTGCTCAACTCGTCTCTACAGAATCCCCCACAGGTGCTCAAGAGTGTTAAGATTGGGTGAAATACATGTCCACAGAAGGGTTTTCACCTTGGGAGAATGCATATCCTCATTGTCATGTTGAAACAACAATGCAGGGAATGAGGAAAGGGTAGCATCTTCTTTTTTAAGTTTTTGCATACATCACACAGTGGTGCGGGAATTCATGACAGCATTGATAAAGCACAACTCCGTCACACCTTCAGCACTCATACATCCCTATATAAGAGCTTTACTACCACTGAACTTTACTGTGGGAACCAGGCACTTCTCACTGTACTCCTCCTCTAGCAACACCATAACATTTGGATGCTGTTAGATCCAAAATGATTGATTTGGTCTCATGAGACCAGAGTATTGATTCCCAGAATCTATATTTTGTAAATATGGGCCTTGGAAAAAGGCTAATTGACTTTATTTTGCTTTGGCTACAGTGTGTACAGTAGTTCCAGTGAGAACAACAACCATGCATGCCACTTCTGAAGGCTGCATCTTACTCTGTGAGATAAACAGTCACTCTTTTCATAGCTTTTGCTGGCTCTGAGACACTCGCTTGATATTTCTCCTGCTCTTTGTCTAGCAAAAAAAAAAAAATCACTCATCACTAAATGAAGCTTAAAATGAAGGACTGATTATTTCAGGGGCCTTGTCACAAGTCCATTGTTTTTGAATGTCTGTGTTATTTTTGCTATATTTTCACACTTAAAACAATGATTTGGTAATCCTCTGTAATACCACTGTCCTCTTTTGTGCTAAGAAATAAGTCTCCTGACGATTCTCTCTCAAGTGGTTTCACTGTTGTCAGCATTAAGTCTGAGAATGATTCAGTGGGATATATAACACTTTTAATTGTCAAGAAATTACTTCTCTTTAAATGTTTTGGTTCAACATACTTACCTGTTGATTAAACATTGCCTTAAACTTACACCAGAAAATTTTATTTAATTTTATTTAGTAACTTTCAGGAGGGTGTACTCATTTTTGCAACACAACATTTTATCACTTTAATAAGAAAATCTTATTTTCCTGAATAATTTTGGCATGCTTATTTGATAATTGATCAATTTGCTAATTGCTAAAATAGTTAAGTTTCAAAGGGGGTGTACTCATTTATATTGTAACGAGGCGGCAGACTCGATGGGTTCCATTTGCATCTTTATTAAGATAATCGTAGTCGTACAGGCAAGGGTCAAGGTGTGTGTGAAAGTGCACGTTTTATAGTCCACCGGAATCAGGTGAGCGCGCAATCAGCACCAGGCAGTGGGTTAAGGGAAATGAAGTCCGAAAGAGTTAGTACTCCGGTGAGGGAGCCCTCAGGTGGTGATCGGAGGGAGCCAAAGAAGCTGAATTTGTGACATAATACATATGTTTGTATATATATATATATACCTGAACAGCATATGAAAGTGCATGTGTATCAGTATTTTGGATCAGTGCATTATGTCTTAAAGTGACAGCAGCCTAATATTACTGCTGTCTGTGTTTTTAATGTTAATCAAACAACAAAGACATGGAAATCACTCACTGCTTTTGCTTTAATAATAATTAATATCTATTTAATGCTATTCAGTGAAGATTAGATGCAGTGATATTTTACATTTGATTACTTTATTTCTGTACCTAACAACTATAGATACCTAAATAACCTGAAAAGCACTGTTTATTTTATTTGTGTATCTTTGCTCTGTTGTATTTATTTGTGCTGTTACTTGTAGTTTGATTATTTGTTCTTATTTTATTTATTTTTATTTGACAGTAGTCCTTTTCTCCCTGAACATAGCACATACCGAACTGTACTGAAACAGTGACCCTAAAACGGTGATAAAAACCGAACTGTGAGTAATTTGAACTGTTACACCATTTTATATATACTGTATATATCAGTCACATGTTTAATGTCTGTCAGGTAAAACAAATATATATATTATATAAACATAAATAAAGTTCATACAGTTGCAAAGTTTGAAGGGTGTGTCCCTGAAGTTCGCCGCAGGAAGTGAGAGAGCTCAGATAGATGATGGATGTCATTCAGGAATGCCAAGTACATGCACTGGGAACTTCGGCATATGCGTTAAATGGAGCAGAACGTTCGTCTCTGTCTGAATCACACACCGGGCCGCATGACTGCTCAGCGGGTGGCAGAGGTGATCAGCCATGAGGAGGCTGGGGAGAGAGTCACTTGGGACTCATTTAAAGGATCCCACTCCCCAGATGATGCGCGGTTTGCGTGCGTGTGTGTATATATGTGCGTTTGATCATGCATGTGTACTGACAATAAAGGTATATCATTCTAAAACGCTTGAAAATCACTCTTGAATCTCATATTCAAACAAGATGGATATGCTAATGATTTTTCTCAAAGACATCTGTTCATCTCAACATTTGGTCTCTCGAGCTCCCAGCTGTGTGCTAGTCAACTTCACTCATCACTGTGAGATTAGAAACCTAATCTATTAGAGGTGTGTGTGTGTGTGTGTGTGTGTGTGTGTGTGTGTGTGTGTGTGTGTGTGTGTGTGTGTGTGTGTGTGTCCATGTCCATGAGAGGGAGAGTTGCATTTGTCAATGTCACAGGCAGTCATCTCACATTCCCATTCATCTCAATGGCAGTTGTTTGGCTGTGTTGAGTTATGTTATCATCATTTATGTTATATTATGTTGCTTACTATTATTATTATTATTTTTCCTTTTATGTTAGATTATGATACTGACTGTTGTATACCCAAAAATGTGCAAGAGTTCATTGTGCGCATGTGTGAACAGACGGGACTTTTATTTTGACTTGAGTAAAGTGGATGTAAAAAGAAAACTTTTCACATTGAACCTGTTGCTGCTCCCTCGAGCACTGATGGCAGTGCATTGAGATGTAAACGGTAAAATAAAACAATACTAAGAAGTTATTTTTTGTAGTAATCTTTAATGGATGGATGACAACAACATATTACACATGACGGAGAGAAATGAAACCTTAACAGGCTGCTGCTGGATCTCATGGAAGTATGTGATTTGACGCATCAAATGTTATTAATTAACCCTATAATTCTTACTATATCATATTTGATATGCACAGCATGATCAAAACTTTACTGAAAAACTTGTTGCTCACAGTCTACTACTTGCTTTCTGTCGTCTGATTGATAGTTTATATTAAGTAAAAGTTCTTTTAGTATAACTGTAAAAAAAAAAAAAAAAAAAGTCAGAATTGCAAAATGTAAACTCGCAATTGCAAGAGAAAAAAGTCAAAATTGTGAAAAAAGCTTCCATTCATTTTATGTAAGTAGTCTGATCCTATTGATTTACATTACAAGTTATGAGAATTTAATCTTACTTTTTCGCCATATAAATAACATCTGCACCATTTTTTTTTTTTTTTTTTTTTTTTTTTTCCAGTTTAGTCTTCTGAATAAAATTGATTTATATAGTTTTATATTTTTATCTGAATAAAATTTGGATTTTTTTTTTTTCCCCTCCTTGATTATGACCTCCATATCCTCAACCACACCATATACTATATGGTATAAAAGCCTGATGTATCAAATATAATACTCAACAAATATGATACTCAACATTCTTTTAATATTTTGTCTAAAGGTTAAATAAACTGTTTATGGACCCTTTAAAATATTGCTTACTAGCAAGACATCTACTCAAAATATAATGAAACACTTTTATGTTGCCAGCAACAATTATTTTGTCAGAACACAAAATAATAAATAATGGAGTTTCTGAATGGCCATCAGTGGAGATATGCTATTTGCAGGCAAATTGTGTTGTTGCAGCATCAACCAGCTAATGGGACAGTGCTAATCAACAAAACGCTGACCCCTTGTTTGACTGTTTAGCTTGCTTGATTCATTGGAGTCTTTGAAATGTGACTGATTACCTAGAATAGATGTTTTTGTTCTTGTATGAGTGCCATTTAATGGAAAATCGTTTTTGCTAATCATGTTTATGTCTCTCTTAGTGTTTGACATAGTGGAAAAATAAAAAAATCACAATGCTCTTACATATTCAGTATTATTTATTCATCTCACAGTGTACCTACAAAACATGGTAACAGACAGACAGACAGACAGACAGACAGACAGACAGACAGACAGACAGACAGATAGATAGATAGATAGATAGATAGATAGATAGATAGATAGATAGATAGATAGATAGATAGATAGATAGATAGATAGATAGATAGATAGATAGATAGATAGATAGATAGATAGATAGATGGTAAGTGGATCCATACTGTGCATCTGTTCACAAATATACACATCAATTGAATATGCACGGGGTGAAGTGTTCAGCATACAGCATATGATTTAATCATGATGTTTCAAGAGGAAAATCAAATGAGCACAACAGAATATCACACACACACACACACACACACACACACACACACACACACACACACACACACACACACACACACACACAAAACCTGTTGACACAGATGCTTTTGCCGTGTTGTCTGGGCGGTGTAGGAGGGGTGGAGTGATTTCCCACTGAGATCCCAGTGTCAAATACTGCCAAATTCGGGATTGTGATGGGCACAGAAGGGTTTCAATGGCACTTTGCTGAGATAGCTACTTAGCTTTACTGACGTAAGAGCCAAAAACTGAATATTTTAGCTCTCGCTTATATAACAGACAATGTTGAATAGATAAAAAATTATGCCATAAATCTTTTTCATTATATGTGTGATTTCATGGGGTGGGTTTGGGATCAATAATTAGTTTTTTAATACCTAGTAACACAGATTTGATTTTAGTAATTGAAGATTTAATATTAGCCCTATATATTTAATTTAATATTTATTTAATTCCTTTAACATCATTCATGAGTAATTTATATTTCTCTATGACAAAATCACGTGTTTCAAAAGATTAAGAGATTTCAGTGGTCTGTACCAATATTTCATGGTTCTCTGTACCAGTTTCTATTCCATATAGAAAAAATTATTTAAATATTTAATTTAACTGTGTGAAAAATTTAACTGTTAAAATTTATACTCCAAGACTTAATGCAGATATATCCACCTTGTTTTGCAACACGGAAGGAAGCTATTTTGTGTGAATGTATGGGACTTCCGATTCATTAGCTGGTAAATAACAAAGAATAGCAAAGTGTCTGTTAAGGTTTTTGTTCTGTGTTACGTTTTCATGTTCTTAGTTAAGTCATGACAACTCTGGGAGTGTTTGGCATAGAAATGGATATGACAATGGCAATATGTTTGGTCTTGGCTGAACAGATGCTGCTGTTGCTGCAGAGCAAGTATGTGACTTGCTACCGTCAACATACACAACATGTTGCTGTGAGCAAATAAGACATGCTGCTGCTGTACAATATAGCGTACATGAATTACCCATAGCAGATCTATACAGGTGGAGCTGGGGAAGGAGGAGGGTTTCTGAAAGTGCGCTGCAACTGCTACAGCAAATGCTGACCAAGTATTTGAAGGTTGAGCAGCGAGTTCATTGCCTACTGATACAGCAGGAACCAATCAGCTGTGCCCTATAGAGAATGATGTGATTGCAAGCAGTTAAGGACCTATCAGCCTGCGCCATCTAGAGTTTCATGACAGAACTTTGTATTTCATGTTTCAGGTTATGCCATGTCTTTTATTTTGACGTTCATTGTAATTAGTCATAGTCATGTATTCTGTTTTTGATGTTATTCCCTGTTCCCCTCATGTGATCCTGTCATTTGATCTTGTCATGTGGTACGAAGCGATTCGTGAGCACGCAGAACTCAACAGACATCTGTGATTGGCTATAATGCTTTGCATTTCAAATATCACTATGTAAAGAAAAAGAGAAAGAAAACTTTAATATATATAGGGGCCATTTACATGGCACTGTTTTCTAAAAACTGAAAACATTTTATGCGTTTTAGCTATTCATTTACATGACAACAGAGTTTTGTGGGCCTGAAAACACATTTTTGAAAACGGCATTCAAAATGCAAGTTTCTGAAAACAATACCGTTATCGTCTGTGTAAACTGCTAAATGTGAATTTGTGAAAACGGTGACGTTATGCGCACACATATTATGTGTTCAGTGTACAGATATGTGTGTAGTGTTTCTTTATGTAATGACATTGCCAACTACTGGCCTAGCATGAACATTACAGCTTTTAGTCATTTTCGCGGATCCGTGTGAACAACGATTGTTTTGACAACCTTGTCGTCTGTATGCAAAAAAGGAAAAACTTTTTAAATTTTTTCTTTACATTGAAAGACCTCAACTGAATAACTTATTTGAGAGCTCATGCTTTGAGTTTGCTTTGAATAAGCGAGTCACATTGCAGGTTGATTCCAGGTCGCTGTAATTCTGGAGTGTTAATTAATAAATGGCCCTTTAGAAATGCTACAATAACCCTCCATCCACTCAGGTCTCTACATGACTCCATTAAGTGTTGATTACACATGGTCTTACTTCAATATGCCAGAAAGTATTTTAAACGTAATAGGTCACAGTGTTACTTACACTGTATACTGTGTATAAGCAATATTACAAGAGCAAAAGTGATTTTATACAGTGCTTTTATACAACAGTTCTATTAACAAAAAGTTGATGTGGCCAATCGGATTAGAGGACCAGAACTAACTGTTGTATAATTAAAATAAACATTTCAATCAGATAATTGCTTAACCTTTAGGCTGCTGAATAACAAAGAAAACAATGTTTTTACTCTTACACAGCTCTTGCTTTCCATCCCAGGAGCTTAAACTTGCAAGGTTACTGCAATGAGACTCAAGCAAACCACCATCCATGACTCCAGAGGTGCACAAACCATGAAATAACCTTAAATGCCAGAAACAACCTTGTGGCAGTCATGTGTAATTATGAATAATTGCTGTACCTATTCACCCGTACACACAGACACATAAAGCAGACACATTATCAGAGTTATAAATGGATATTAAATGACCTTTGGTCACTTAGTGTCATAGTCTTATTTGTAGTTTGCTATTCCTTTGTCCATATGTAGCATGTGAACCATATTTCTGCATGATTGGAAGTCAGTAGGCCTGACATGTGAGCATCGTTCATACGATGACGACCCTTATCACCGCTCATGAGAGACCCAGGTCTGTGTGATGGCTTGGACAAGCTACTAATAGATGAAACTGAGGAAAGACAGAGAAGGAAAAGAAAAAGCCTGTGTCAACCCAAAACCTCAATTTCATCAATTTACCTCATTTAATGCTTAAAGGTGCCATCGAACATTTTTTTACAAGATGTAATATAAGTCTAAGGTGTCCCCTCAATGTGTCTGTGAAGTTTCAGCTCAAAATACCTCATAGATTTTTTTTTAATTAATTTTTTTAACTGCCTATTTTGGGGCATAATTAGAAATGCGCCGATTCAGGTAGGCGGCCCCTTTAATTGCTCGCGCTCTCCACCCTCTCCTGAGCTTTCGACTCTATCATTGCATAAACCAAGTTCACACAGCTAATATAACCCTTAAAATGGATCTTTACAAAGTGTTCGTCATGCATGCTGCATGCATACATCAGATCATGTGAGTATTGTAATTATTTGGATGTTTACATTTGATTCTGAATGAATTTGAGGTTGTGCTCCGTGGCTAACGGCTAATGCTACACTGTTGGAGAGATTTATAAAGAATGAAGTTGTGTTTATGAATTATACAGACTGCAAGTGTTTAAAAATGAAAATAACGACGGCTCTTGTCTCTGTGAATACAGTAAGAAACGATGGTAACTTTAACCACATTTAACAGTACATTAGCAACATGCTAACGAAACATTTAGAAAGACAATTTACAAATATCACTAAAAATATCATGATATCATAGATCATGTCAGTTATTATTGCTCCATCTGCCATTTTTCGCTATTGTCCTTACTTGCTTACCTAGTCTGATGATTCAGCTGTGCACAGATCCAGACGTTAATACTGGCTGCCCTTGTCTAATGCCTTGAACATGAGCTGGCATATGCAAATATTAATATATATTACGTACATATTAATGATCCCGACTGTTACGTAACAGTCTGTGTTATGTTGAGATTCGCCTGTTCTTCTGAGGTCTTTTAAACAAATTAGATTTATATAAGAAGGGGGAAACAATGGTGTTTGAGACTCACTGTATGTCATTTCCATGTACTGAACTCTTGTTATTCAACTATGCCGAGGTAAATTCAATTTTTAATTCTAGGGCACCTTTAAAATACCAACAGGTGTCCAATTTAATGTACATTGGCTGTAATTATAGCCATTGAATGTTTTCAGTTAAATACTAAAAAGACGTTCTGTTTAATGTCTGTAGTGGCATAGGCTGTAGGAAGTATGGCACATGAAAGTAGCTTTTGATGCGGGTTCGAATCCACTTTTTGCCAAACTTGCTCTTCTCCCTTTTCCTATCACAAATCATATCAGAAAGGCATTTATATTTAATAAAAACGAAGAAAATATTTGAAAAGTTGAAATAAAGTGCGTAACAAGTGTTTATAATAAAGTATTTATTGGGTTGGCAATAGATTTGCTCCTCTCTGATTGGTTGCTGCCAACTGTCTGCTGCCCTAATTAGTTGCCCTGTGTCTCATCAGGTTGCCCGTTGATGGCAACATTGCTCAAAAACTTGCCACATGTATCATCACCTTTACTGTACATGATTTATGAGCTTCTACAACTTTTGCATATGCAAATATTAATATATATTACGTACATATGAATGATCCCGACTGTTACGTAACATTCGGTGTTATTCGCACTCACGTTTTACTTTAGTTTTCGCAATCAAGCCGATTCGAGCGTACTCTGTGAATTAAATGGATTTTATTTTTATAAAAATTAATAAGACAGTGGAGGTGTAATGTAAACGTAGCAGTGGCATATTCTATCCTAATATCACCCTCACTCTCACCCATGGCAATATCACGAGACTGCTTTTCACCTCTAAGAGAAATCTCGTCACATTTTAATCTCTGATCATAAAAGTAAGCATATTAGACATATTATTGGGAGACAAGTTGTATTTATATGCATTTTATCTGTTATAGTAGTCTGTTATACTGTTAGATCTGACTGATTTACATTAGAAGCTATTAAAATCTTATTTTTGGGGGCATATGGATCAACAACTGCACCAAATTGCATATTTTTGCTCAGTTTGGGCCACTGAATAAAATTGAGGAGCCCCCCACCCCCATCTCCTCGAGTATGAGCTCCATATTCTCACCATATTTTATTATATCAGGCAGGCCATAAATGTCTGATGTAATAAATATGATACTATATCTATCCCATAAAAAAAAATGTAAAAAAATCCCCCATAAAATTTTCCTTCAAAGACAGTTATTTAAAATGAAATGAATAAATCACTTTGTCTGTCAGTGGTAAAGTGGCAAACTCTTTCAGTGTAAATTCAGTTATGCCAACTTAAAGTTGCCACAATTAGTTAGTTCCATGATCCACTTGATAAATAGCTGTATGTGTGAAACATTTAACCCTCTGGAGTCTGAGGCTGATTTGGGGCTTGGAGAAGTTTTGACATGCCCTGACATTTGTGCTTTTTTCATTTGTTCATAAACATATAAATGACGCAAGTGTCATTACACTGTATTCAGCACAAACAAACAACTTAAGTCACTGAAATAAGGCCAAAAAAAGTATATTAAATCTGTGTTCACAAGACTTCTGGGTATTGGAGGTTGTAGACTAGAGTTTTTGCTTCAGAATTATGTAAAAATTATGCTGCCTACTCCTTCATATAAAACAATATATTGATTTAGTTTTTGTAAGATACTTTTTGTCAAGAAACACAGTATGCGTGGAGGCGTGAATCATCATGAATAATGGGTCATTTACACCTGAGAAGACAAAAGAATCACATAATAATGACCTGAAATGACTTGCATATTAATGAGGCCTTTCAGTCTGGTAGGCTGTGAAAAAAAACCTCTGTAATCATGTCTCAGCTCATCATAAACAGCAATACTGTGAAATATTTTTACAATTTAAAATAATGGTATTCTATTATATTCTTTAAAATATAATGTATTTCTGTGATGCAAAGTGTCTGAACAATTGTGTTAC